>NC_039362.1:41832689-42132689 GCF_003573695.1 Papaver somniferum | reverse complement strand
ATAAAAGAACTTTGATAAATTGCTGAATTAAAATACTGGATGCAAGTATTGCAAACATTTTGGAGGAATTGAAAATACAGGTAAAAGAAAATCCTAAAATGCATTGGGTGTCTCGAACAATCGCTCGTGTCTTGAGCGAATAACACCCCAAGACGCTAAATGTCTCAGGCGTCAAAGGCTTTGAGCCAATTCTCCTGTATCACTGGTATGGTCCTTCCATCCGTGTTGATCAGCTTGTCGACCATAAAAGGTCCTTCCCAATTAGAGCTTCTTGCAGAATAAAGATTGCGCTTAATTGCTTTGAGAACCAAATACCCTTCATGAAACTTATTAGGTTTGGTTGTTCGTGCCATGAATATTTTCTGCTAACTTGGAATTCCTCGTACAATGGGATTCCATATTTGTGGATATTTCCAATTCTGCGGCACATATGGACACTCATGCAAAGGAGAGTACTTAGGATAGTGATTGTTGTGTTCAACCATTATTCCAGCAATGAAGATATCGGTTAGACGTTGAATTCGGAGAGGCTCCGCTTCTAACCATTTGGTGTAATATTACTCAGGCGAGACTAACCACTCATAACGTTTGGTGAGTGGTTATGAGTAGAATTGAGTCCCCGAACCAGGGTAGCATATTTGAAAGTTGATAATATGGACGCATGAGGGGGAATAAGACTTTCCTGAGTACGAAATCTTTTGACGAATTCATGTGCGTTTTCTTCAGGTTTTTGTGTAAGTCTTATCAAGGCTTGAACTTTCTCCAGATGCTCGAATGACGGAGTATCCTCTATTTCTTCCGAGTCAGAGCTTTCTTCAACAGAGAAATGTGCAATTCAAGGTGTTGGAGTTACCTTTCAGCATGAATCCATGTTCTTCCAAGGATCATATCATATCCTAGATCTTCCCTAATTATGTGAAATTTAGTTTCTGCCAGTTTTCATCTTGAGGATGATGTAACCATAAGCATCCCTAGAGACTCCTTCATGGTCTCTGACTGAGACAGGAGCATGAGTGGCTTCTTGTCGAGTGATGCCTGTAGCTCTGAGAGTTTTTAAATAGATAATATTGACAACAGTGCCAACATCGACCAATGCTCGCTGGAATTCATTTCCTTTAAGGTAAACTGTAGTTAGAAGTCCCCAGTCGTATATCTCCTTGTCTGTTGCTGGAGGCATAGGGAGTGTCTCCTGGATTACTAGACGTTTCCCTGATACAATATGATTCAATGATCAAAATAAATCACTTCTTTGAGCCTTTGACGGGTATAGTAATTCACAGGCATGTTCGATCAGGGATTGGACTGCTTCCTTGACGGGTGGTTCAGAGAGCGTGAAGGTCCTGATAGGAAGAGGATTTCTGTGCACTCCTTCAGTCCCCAGTTCTCCTGAATCGTCGTTCTCTTTGAATATGCGTTTCAAAGTCCTACAATCACTGGTCGGATGACTGACATATCTGTGGAAACGGCAGTAGCGTGGATTTTCCATTTCTTCTTCTGTCGGCTCTCTTCTGACAGGAGGTAGTTTGATCGCACCATATTGAATCCAGACCTCCAATAACTCGATCACTTCCTCAATGGTAAAAGGGAAGTCTGGCTCTTCTTGGTCGTTTTATTGACGCTGAGCCCGGGGTTGTGCATTTCTAGCCTGGTTGTCCTTCCTTGGTGCTTTTGTAGGATGGGACACTGGAGGAGCACTCTTATGCTATTGTGCCTAAGCTTTCCTCTTGCCTCCTTCAGCAAAATTTGTGGAGGGTTGGACATTGTACTGTTTATTGATTAGACGCCTGATGTTGACTCGAGCGTCTCGCGGTTCCTCAGTTTTGACAGTTTTTGTTCTTTCTAGCAAGGATGAAGCGGTAGTTGCTGATCGCTTGGTTGCTTCATGGAGTTCTGAGAAAGTTTGGAAGCAGAAATTTTCCAGTAAAGCTCTGTAGACAGGGATCATCCCGTTGATGCACAAATCCACCAATTGTTGTTCAGTGACATTGGGATCATGACAATCCAAGAATTGGATTCTGAACCTCTTCACATATTCGTTCGGATGTTCAGTGCTTTTCTGAGCCATTCTCCCTAAGTCAGAAAGAGTGATCTGCTCTGAGACAAAGAAGTATTGCCTGTAGAAAGCATTAACCATTTCTCCCCAACTAGCGATGCTCCCTGGTGCAATGTTGTTGTACCATGTGTATGCTCGTCTTGTCAGAGATTTTGATAATTCTTTTAGACGGACAACATGGTTGTGTTCATGCTCTCCTAGCGCTTCCAAGAATCGGGAGACATGTTCTCGAGCATTCCCCGTCCCATTATACAACGTGAATGTTGGATAAGTGTAGCCTTTTGGGGGGGAGGGAGGAAGGGGGATCCTTTGTGTAGCAGCAGGGTATGGAGGTTGATGACGATGGACAGATGGTGCATTGCCTTTTCCTCAATCCTCCATAAAGCGTTATAGATCTTCACGAGTGATGAAATAGGTAGGATCCTTTGTTGGTGGGTTTCCTGCAGTGTTTTGGACTTCATCATCGTCAACTACATGAATTGGAACAACCTCAGGATCACCAGTTTCTTTGGTTTTCCCATTTTCCTGAGTCTACTCTGTCATCTTGTCAGTGAGAGTTTTGAGATAATTGCACAGCTTTTTCTGCGTTGTAGCCATGTCAGTCTGATTTCTGGCAAGAGTCTCTTGCACCTTCAAGAGATCACCTATGGTAGGTGGATTTTCTATGATTTCTTCGGGAGACCTACCGAAGAGAGGATTGTATCCAATGTTGGTTTGAATAGGAGTGATATCACCACCATTGTTGGAAGCAGGAATAGTTTCCAGGATACCACCATTGGTGTTGTTGCTAGTGCTAGCACCGTTTCCATTGGTATTTGTGACTAACCCAGACCTAAGATCAGCCATCTTTGTGAAAATTTGGATTGCAACCGAGAGATTACTCTCCTACTGTGGTCGCCAATCTGTTGATGGGGAAAAACAATTTGCTTTTTTTCAAGGGAACGAAGAGACGATCGAGCGATCGAAGACTCCTCAATCGAGCAAACTACCTAACCTCAAACATATGCACTGCACGGGAGTGCTTTTAAGTTCGAGAAATCAATCTGTATGACTCCGGCCTAAGCCAAGTCAATGGACGTTCCAGAGTCAATTCGGCCACAAAGAGGGAGATGGGTTGATCTGTAGGAGGGAAGCTGAGAAATATGTGAGATCAATGATAATTTGTGAATATATTGTAGGTTTCTGCAAAATGATGAATAGGTTTCAGTGATTGAAAAAATGTTGATCACACGATGATTCTTGGTTAGACGATGGATTGTCTGTCCAATATCTCGTGGATTTCCTGTGTTTTACGTATATTTTTACTTCCCTTCAATCATGGACTCAGAGACTCATTTATATTGCTGGAAATGTAAATACATTGATCTCCAGTAAGTGTGACAGTTGTTCGAGTGAAAGAGTAGGAAAGTGGGAAATCGTGGTTTCACCAGTTCCTCGTACGTGAGAGGAGTTGGTTGAATGTCCACCCACTACTTTGCTAACTCCCTCAATTGCTTGCACGACTTACTCACATTTATCATCGTGGATAAGCACACATGTTGTAGGCCACCAGACCAAAACCCTAATGGATATCCCCCATGTGATGTGATTGATTGTCTCGCGAACGTGTATTTGACTAGTCAGTCGTTTGATTTGATTAGACGATGGGTCTAAATTTGTTCAGTGGAGCATGATAGTCGGATGCTCTATGATTCATGGATCGAGTGTCTGCTAGGACGCAATTCTCGAAAGAATGCTGATAGTCTTAGCAATTTATCAATAAAGTACCTAATATTAGTATTTGCATCGAGTGTCTGAACAAAGTATTGCTCATTCGACGAATTACTAAATATTGATGGTTTAATCAATATTCGAGCATTTGAGCAAGTATTTCTGTAAGTAACTGAGTATTGATAGTCGAATCAATATTCGAGCAGATGAGAAAGTGTTTCTCATTCGATGAATTACTGAATATTGATAGTTGGATCAATATTCGAGCAGATGAGCAAGTATTGCTCATTCGATGAATTACTGGCAGTGTGACCAAATAATAATTAATTAAAATATTGGTAGATGGACTAAATATTATATAATTAATTTAGATACCGGTTGCTGGGTCAATCGTAAAATAATTAGTGTTTGAACTGCTCAGAAGTGAGATTCAGCGAGCGTTGGTTCGAAACCCAAATTTTCGATCAATTGTCCGTCAATTGATGAATTACTGAAAATAGGCTATTGAGTAAAGGAGGGACCGACCACATGGGATAATGAACGAGGATGTGGCGCCCAAATGCTCGAGTGCACATGCACCAGAGTCCTTTGTTGATCAGTTGGTGAAAGAATGACCAAATGTTAGTGTTGATCATTTATTAGAATAGTGCTCGAGCGACCGTTAGGTAATAAAACCTAATTTATGGAGAGTTTAGGGACCAACCAAAAGGGCATGGAACCGGCCCTTGATGGTCATGGGACCAGCTGCCAGTCGTTTGAGCGAGTCCCAAGTTGGTTGGAGAGAGTTTGGACCCAATATGATCGATTGCTTGCAAATTAAGTCAAAATTGTGAAAATATGTGGGACCGGCTTCTTGCAAGCCTTAGGGCCGGCCTTGGTTGGTCAAGGAAGCGTGCCCGTGTCACCACGGGGTGTCTGTGTTTCAGTCCTGAGAGTTTTGGTATTTTCTGACGATCGTTCGAGCAATATTTTGGATTTTTAGAAGAGTTTGGTCTTGACTGGAATTCTCATTTTTGCTCGAATGAGCAAGAAGAACTTTGCTCATGCGACAGAAAATTTTAGAATATTAAAATAATAATATTTGAATTTTGACGTGGGAAGCCTGGTCAGTCGTGTGACCGTTTGACCTTTTGGCTTTTCCATGGTTTGACCAATATTTGAGAAAATATTGGAAAACTAGGGTTTTCGATCAAACGATGGAGTTCCATGATATGATGGAAATAATAATTTGAGAAAATAAGGAATTGTGAGGTGTGGGACCGGCCACGGCTAGGCGGCCCGGTCCCGTGACACCTTTCCTATTTTTAGTTTGATGAAAGTATGGAAAAGCTAAGAGTTTCTCACAAACGAGGGAGTTTTCTCAAGTGAGGGAAACCATATAAGATGAGGGAGGAAATAAAATAAGGATGGGTACCGGCCACGGCATGACCGGCCGGTCGGCCTGTGGGCCCGGTGCCACGCCTTTTCTTATTTTATTAATTATTATTTTATTTCCATGGGTCGCTCGTTCGTCCATACTTCGATCGTTCGTTCATATGTTTGGGTGCTCGTTTGTACCTTATTTCTCAAGTACACTTGCACCATTTTCTCGGGATTTACTCGATGGTGGATCAGAAACCTGATTGTGGAGTATTTATTACTAATTCATGAAATTCATCTGGGAAAGATTCATGAAACAGAGTAATAAAATGAGTTGACCATCTATTACTAATCCATGAAATCCAGTCGGGGGATTCAGGGAACGGAGTAATGAGATAAAGTGGTTATCTATTACTAATTCATGGGATCATCCGGGGAACGGAGTAATAAGATATAATAGATTATCTTCTAGGAATTCATTCGGTGAATGTCATGGTAGAATAAATATATTGTAGAATCGAGATATGATATAGTCGAAGCATCATACTCGTTCTGAAAGGTGCATAGTCAGGGAACAACGTGCAGCGTTGTTGACGTCCTGAAGGCGTTTATCCCCCTCAACAAACAATTATGTAGGAGAGCCGCCTGAATCTATACACGGTCTCTCTACATAGTCAGGGAACAACGAGTATCGCCGACGTCCTGAAGGCGTTTTTCCCTCTCAACAAACAATTATGTAGGAGGACCGCACAATCATTATTCTATGTAGAGACAGGTCTCTCTATGTAGTAAGGGAACAACGAGTGTCGTCGACGTCCTGAAGGCGTGAAGCTCTCTCAACAAACAATTATATAAGAGGACTGCCCAGTCGGTCTTCTAGATTGATGGCACGATGAAATGTGTAGCATCGAACGCTCAGCAAGTGGGAGGCCTTTCGAGAAACATATTCATCGTGACTCTGAGAGGTACTCGATCAGAGATCGTGAAAACAGTTCACGGATCGTAAAGACACGAATCGTCACATGCGCTCCTGAAGCCGGGTCAGAAACATGCAGTATCATGATTTTATGATTTTAGCCCTTGCTGAAAATCCACCATCACCACCATCTTATCGAAAACTCATTATTAGTCTCACGTAACCTTGGAGTCGAGTTGTATCTTCAAGTTATGCCACTTCGACAAAGTCTGGCTAGCTTAGGCTATTACTTAGTCAAGAATCGTGGTAGTCCAGACAAGACTAGAAACAAGTACATGACTCTACAAATTCCTACGAGAAATCAAAACACGTTACATGGGGGAATTACTTATGGGTATTGGTCTGGTGGTTTACAGAAAAGTGTGGCATGGAAACATTCCATGATAAGGAAGTTACAAGTAGTGGCAATGGTTGAGAGCGGTTAAAGGAAGTGTCTAAGTAATGGAATGATGGTTTACGGTTTACAGAAACTTCCCAAACATAGTGGGTGTAACCGTACCATCATCCCACTATCTCCATATCTCCATCTCTCCACAAACTCCACTACGTATGAGAAAATAATGAGTGTTCCCTACAACTATAAATAGACTACCTTGTCTATTCAGATGAAAGAAAAATCTTATCATTCTCAAGCTCTTCTTCTTCATAGTTCAATAACGTCACACCCATTTTCTCTCTTTGTAACCGAAGCAAAACGTGAACAACCAACTTCTTGGTTTAGGCTCGTTTTGTACGGTTTTGATTTTCGAACCTAAAGAAAGTATTTTGACAGTACATTGTTTTACCTAGGAGCGACTTTTGGGTATTAACAGCTCGTCCCCATATGTCGCCTCCATAATCAAATATTCATTAAGTTGAGCCGTCACTAATTTCTCTTTTTCAATATTTGTTGTTGAAGGCCTTGAAGACTGTATTCTTAACAATTTAGATTTGAGATAGCAATCTTGTGCTTGACACATCTGATTCTCCTACGAATCAATTCAGTAAGAAAAGAACTTAATTTCCTCAACTTCGACTGAATATCTTCTTCATTATCCTGGGACCAACATTCTCCAACTTTTTCTAGAAATTCAAGATGAGAAAGCCATAAAGCTTCAAATTTCTTATTAGGCGGAGATCTTGAAATATTCCTGCAAGTATTAGCAGGATTGGAGAGTGATCACTAGAAATTTTAAGTAAGTGAAGAATAATATCAAGATGAAAACCAATGCACCACTTCGGATTTGCTAGGACCCTGTCAAGAGGCTGCCGAATTAAACCATCCATCTCCCTGCCAATTGTCCATGTATAAGCTGGACCTTTGTATACCAAATCTATAAGATGATTTTGCTGAATAAAATCATTAAACAAAAAGATGTTTGAATTCAAGACAAGAAGACCTCCAAACTTTTCATTACTAGAAAACATAGCATTAAAGTCGCCAATAAAACACTTGCAGCCCTCAAAATTTTGAACATAAAGAGTCATGATGCACCAAAAACTTGCCCTTTCGGGTAGAATTTGGGGACCATAAATACAAAAGCGATGCCCCAGATGCCTCGTCCCATCATGATGAACAACCACATGAATAAGATTTGAAGTTATAGAGATAACTTCATTGTTAACATCTTCTTTCCAAAGTATCGCAGGCCACCACTCCTTCCCACCAAAGATATAATGCAAGAATTATGGAAACCAAATTGATTAACTCTATGAAGAGATAAATATTTTGACATTTTTGTTTCCAAAAGAAATAGAATCGCAGGATTCGTACCTCCGAGGAATGTCTTCATTGCTCTAATTGTTGGGGATTCCCCAAAACCCAACAATTTCATGCCAATATTAATATTTTCTTGTCGTTGTTGAGGATTTTCCGCCTTACTATTAAAATAAGAATTACCATCTTCCAGTTTTCTATGAGACTTTGGATGTGGAGAGTTGATTTTGATGTACGATTCGTATTTCCTTCTCTTAGGAGTTTTTATTTCTCTTGAGTTTTCAATCAAAGGCATAGAGTTCTGCCCTGAAGCCCTAACCATTGATTTTCATTCTCTACCTGAGAAATTTCCCGGGGGTTTAGCAAAAACCTTTTTTCCCATATATTCAGTAAGTATTGAATGAGCCATAATAGGATTAAGACATGTTGAATCTTCAGTAATAGTATGTATTGTATTCGGGACATATATTGAAGCATTCATGGAATTCATTCTTGCAGAATAAGATTAAGAGTTGCTACCTTCCTTCATAATTTGTTTTCCTCTCTCTAAAGATATATTCCTATGGCTTCTAGCATGTTGAATAAAACCTGGTCTGGTAGGAGCAGTTTCAAAGTTAAAGACATCGACATGTGTTCTGCCTATCATAATCTTTCTGGAATCACAATTTTAGATCTCAATATCTTGTTGTTGAGGAGTTAGTTATGTTTGCAGACACTTGATGAGATTGAGATTGAAAATTTGACTTAGAGGAATTTGTTGAAGATCGTCGTCCAACATGTGAATCAAAAGAGATATTTTCAGTTGTTATCGTATTTCATATTCTTTAACCACAACAATGTCATTAAACTCTGGAACTTCTGATACTTGATATTTTGTAAAAGTATTATTGTTGGACAGTAATTTGGTTTGAGCATCCCCAATGCCTCTTCTTGCAAATCTTCTGGGCATTTCCTAAAATGTAATCCTATAAACCCATGGAAACGATTAAACTTCGAAAGTCTATCATATTTGAGAGAAACGACATACTTAGGGTTGTTTTGGTGAGGGAATAGGATTGTTTAGGGAAGAGGATGGTTAATATCAACATGATTTCGGGTTCTGACAAACTTTCCCCACGTAGTAGCTTCATAAACAGGGATGTGATGGGTTTTACCCAATTGAGATACAAACTCAAATACAAACATAGATGAGAGATTTTCAATATGAAGACCATGAATTTGCAGGCTAAACTTCACTGATTTAAACCTGTAGTCACTAGGAAGTTTCCCTGGAGCACATCTCTTTAAAACATACAGATTGTTAGAGCATTGCTCGGTCGAACTCGCATGCGTTGCTATCTCAAGCATGTTTGTTAATGTTAGTGATCAAAAATATAAGTCTTGATTTCTAGTCTACTATAGCTAAGGTCTCGAACTAGGATAGAAAGCGTAGTTGAGCTCAAGAACTCCATGGCAATCATCATACAAGACGAAGGACTACTCAAGGAACCGGTGGATCTTCATCGACTAAAAGGTATGTGGAGGCTTGAACTTATCTATCACTCAAAAGTCTATTTATCTCCTATCTTGAGACAAAAGTCGTTTTGCTATATAGACTTAGATTATACACATTTGCTATCTCGAGCGGAGTTTATCTCGCCTATCTATTTCTCGAAATATGTGTTGGTAAGCTTTCGCTTTAGCCAAGTTCATCTTTACCTAGTGACGAAAGTCATGACAAGTTTCAATCACTTTGAAAATTGCTTACTTTGACGAAAAATAGTTTGTGAATAACAACTATAGAATATCAACGTCCTCTAAGAATGTTTCAATGATTGAAATGAGAGTTTAGATAATATAACCATTGGAGGATATAAGCATTGTTGTGGAAACACATATATGTATAAGTCCTTATTCCTTGAACCGAAGTTTGCGAGCTTTATTAATCAAGAGAACCGGAATAGTGGCATGAGCTAAGTCCGCGAACCCTGTCCGCGAACTGACGGAAGTTCTCGACCCGAGAAATTCTGCTGGAGTTTGTGAACTCCGTCCGGAAACTTAAGTCCGCGAACCCAGTCCGCGAACTTGAGTGGGTTATATCTAAAAACGATGATTGTGAACTTATTCTTATATAAACTAAGGAATTCAAATTGCAAACCGTGGCTATATAGTTCATGAACCTATTCGAGTGAATCGAATCGTTTTTGCTTCAATTGTGTCTTGTGTAGTTACATAAGATTTCCTTGCAATTGAACAACTCTCTAACTAGTTCATTTGAGTCACTTGAACTAGTTATGGTGAAGAAGAATATGGTTGATATGAAAGTGATCATATGAAGAGAGAGAGGTTAATTAATTTAATAAAATAATGAAGGAGGGATGTAGTAGTGTACATAAGGTGAGGTTTAAGTCGCCAGAACAGGGGAGGAGCCCTCAAACACGAGAGGCAATCATGATATTGAAAGACATCGTCGTCAATCATAATGATGTTTATAACTAATTACCTTAAATTAGGATATGCAGGATATACACCATTTCCCTTTTTTAAGATTTATATTGGAAAATAAAATAAAAGTAGCAATCTGTTAGAGCATTGCTTGGTTGAACCCACCAAGCGTTGGTATGTCAAGGTTGGTTATATTTTTGTATCAAAATTCAATTACGGTCGTTTGATTAAGGTTGGTTATATTAGAGTCAACTTCGTTTAGGTTTGACTAGAAAGTCTAAGAATGTTGAGACATACAAGTATTACTCCGAAGACCTGGAGAATGCGAAGACGTATCGACTACAATGAAGACATCATCCTTCCACTTGAGGTTAGTAATACTGACTTGACTCTTTTTCATTCCAATCTTTTCTTTCAAGTCGTGTAAGATTGAAAAAATAACATGCAAGGTCATGTATGATACTATAGTAAGACTTGGTCCTATTATTATGACCAAAGTGTCAAGGAAGTTTATACCATTTGTTGAATGCTTTGGTACGGTATATTATATTACGAAGTATAACGTTTATATTTTGAATTTCGTAAATGCGACATCGACATAATTTATGTAACTTGTTACTTGACTGTGTATTAGATATAGGTTTGATTTCATACTAGGAAACTATATTTTATTACATTTGTTTAAATGAAGTAGATATACGAACTTGTTTCGTAATCGAGAGGAAATAAATATGTATTTCGGTCCGGTTTTCTTCGAAGATCTATTGGATGACCAATCCATACCTAAGGAGGGAATTAAGGTAGAACTGATCTTAACTTATATTGAGAGTCAAGGTATGATCGATCCCTACCTATCCCAGGATACATGGTAGAACCGATCCCTACCTATATTGGTAGAACCGATCCTATATTTTGTTGGGAGTCATGGTGGAACCGATCCCTACCTATATTGGGAGTATGGTAAAATGGATCCTATCCTATGTTAAGACTCATGGAGAACCGGTCCCAAGAGCAAAACCGACTTCCGATATTCACATATACTTTAGGGTTTGTTTGAGTTTGGAATTAGGGCTTGCTATATATGAAAGTTCTAGATGTCAACATAATTTGAACATGTGCATAATTCTTTTTGTTAATTATTCGGAGATATTCTTAATACTCAAGGTGATCCCAAACTGAAATATTGGAGAATTTTTTTATTAAGATTTTCGAATTATATATTTTGGATTTTCCAGTAATCAAAACATATCTCTAGAAAAGCTATATTAGTCAAGTGCTAAACCAATATTAGAAATTTTCTAAGAGAAATTTCGGAATTACAGGTTGGATATTATTTGGAAATATGAAAACCGAAATTAGGCACTTGATTGCATATCTTGAGAATCTTTTCGGTTTTGGAATTTCCTTGTTGTCTAAACATCCTTGATCTATAAATAATGAAGTTTGTTCTTCTTACAAACTATCCTTACCAGACAAACTTCATCTTTTTGTTGTTTTCGGTGGAGTTGACTAATAGTATTACTTGTAATACTATTCCGGAGAGGAGAGTACCCCAATTAGGCGAAATCTCTTATGTTCGCTCGTTTAAATACTTTTGTGGGATCAAGAAGCTTTAGAGTGTTCCGCTGGTGGGAAACTAGATAATTGCATTATTTTTTTAGTTTTCGATTATTAATTTGCTTGACCGACGGTTATTGAACCTTTGATTGCACCTAGTTTGATTATTCTTAAGAACCTTCTCTTCTGACATAAGCTCATTCAAACTAGATCAAATGATTGACGGGATCTTCAGAACTGCATTTTGATCTGAAGACAACTTGTGATCATCCTTTATTAACAAACTTTGTTATGTGCGTGATCGATCATAAGTGGAATCAAGTTTTGTTTTCAAGTAAAATTAAAGATTTGAAGAGAAAAAGATTTTTCTTATTGGTTTCAAATCTTGTGATATTTGTGCATACACCTTAATCGGATGAGATCCTATTAAGATCTTATTTATCTTTGGTGGATTTGATCAAGTAGTCGTATAGATTGGAAACTATTATTTGGCAGTGGTATTCTTCAATATCTGAATCTGATAGCTTGTGAATGTAGATATGATTATTTCAGATCTTGATCGATCTTACCCAACAAAGGAGTTTACTTGTTAAACGGAAGATACTTTGTCAAATACTCAACATATCTTTCATTCAAAGATTGATTAAGTGGTTACCAAAAAGCTTTGTTCATTTACTGTTTGGAAGACGATAAAAAGAAGTTGAGTGCTTAAGACTTTACATCGTTAAAAAAAACTCAAGATAGTGGTCTCTGGATTGGGATTCACGTGCGATGGCCAGGAGGTTGTACGCGCAGGGATACCGAGGAAACTAAGTAACTAGCGGTATATTACTTGGTCTCAACTATACGAAGTTGGCTTTGTTCTTTGTATAGCAGCTTAATTATGAGAGTATTCAAAACTGGACTAGGTCATGTGGGTTTTCTATATTTGCGGTTTCCTTGTTAACAAAATCATGTCGTGTGATTTACTTTTACTTTTCGCAATTATAATCAAAATTAAATACACTAGTACGTTAATCCAAAGCACTTGATAGTGATCCTATAGTATATCTGTTTTATACCGTAACTATTATCAAGTATATACCTTGTTGCATTGTCTCGACTTTTTCCATAGACGGTCACACTATGTATCATACCTATATGTTGATATTGAAAAGATTGTGTTGTACTTGGGTACCCTCGTCATTTCAATTGGTATTAGAGCAGGAAATCACGGGATGATCTAACAATCTGTATTTGGTGGAATCCAACCTATAAGACTTGAATTCAATGGCTGATTCAGTTAACGTATTGCAATATTGTGAATACTCAAAAGTTGAAAACATTGCTACATCTATGTCTGAGTCGGATGTCAAAAAAGATGCTGAAAATAAAGTTAGCAAAACTCCTAAATACTATTAGGCGTGTCTGTCTTCTGAAATACTGAAGTTAGAGGCATAATCTAATTTTCTCAGACAAGAAGTCATAGATAAATACATACAACTTGACACTCTAACCAAAGAAAATATGAACTTCTCTGTAAAAGTAGAAGTTCTTGATAGAACACACACTCAAGAACATGGTTCTCATTCTAAGACTCTGACTAATGAATCTGTTATAATTTCTTCTGATGAAAAAAACCAAAAGTTCTTGCTCGAGTTCTATTGATCGTGATAACAAGCCTTGTTCGATCACATCTGAAACAAATCATGATAAAGGTAATCTGCCTAAAATCAACAATTCAGAAGAGAATGAAAAACCTTGTTTTACTACTACTGACGATCAGAAGAAATCCAATTCAAAGGGAACTTTGAACCAATTGCGTGGAAATGATCATAAGTAATATAACTTTCATTCTTTTGACAAGAAACTTGTGCTTCTTCAAAACACACTTGTAAAAGTGTTACAATAGGTATCTTGTCTTAAGAGGTTGAAATATCATTCCTCAGTAGAAAGGCAGATCATGTCCCAAATCGATAATATCAACTCGAGTTGTTCAACCAAAAGAGTTGATGATCGCTTCTGGAAATAGTTTCCACCTCACTCATGTAGAAACAGTCTTGATTCACATGAAGGCATTTTACCTATGGAAAATATCTAGAAGAAAGAAAATACGATAATTTTTACGAAGAAAATCAATTAGAAAAGGGTCCGAAGAATACCCATAATTGCTTCTGATAATTGAACTGATATATATCTATCATAAGAAAATCCTTATAATGAAAAAATCGTATGAAAATATCATTAACAGAATAGAGAGACTTTTCAACTTCTGAAAACTCTCATATCAGTTCATTTTGTCCTCAAGATCCTACTTGTACCATCACAAGAAAGATCAAAGTCTATGGATAAAATATTCTTCTAGGCAGAAATCTCCAAGAAGAAAAATGAACCATATTTTTGATACTCGTTGTAAGCTCGACGAAGCTTACTCCAATGCAACTTAGTCATATGAAGATTGTGCACCCTCATCCAGTTTTGTACTCATTATGTTCAGGATGTGGAAGCATATGAAACGAGAGTACATGTATTGCATTTGTAAATATCAGAAAAAGTTCATGACAAAAATGGGTGACTGATAATCCATGTTGTCTAAAGTTCATGTCAACACCGATTTTCGGTAATTAAGGTTTATTTAAAAATTTCAGTATTTACTGATTACCCTAGAAGAATATTCTCTTCTTAACTTGAGGATTTTGAGATAATGTCTTATAGAAATAAAATATACTTTGTATATTTTGATTTCATATAATGTCTTATAGGTTGTATAAGTTGTTATGAGTTTGTAAGATCCTTTCGGTTTGTCCTTTATTTGCTCGAACCTTTGTCATTTTGTGACAAAATGGGGAGAATTATATGGAGTAAACAAGTGATTTATGATCACTAGGAAAGAACATATGGGATTAAACGTTATAACTAATGAAAGAGTAAAACATAGACTAACTGGGAGAAATATATCATCACGTTGTGTAGTATTTCATACTACAAAAAAGGAATAACAAATATGTTCAGAATGAATATGTACCTAGCTTTCGTTCAGGAGGAGCAAAGCTTTTGTTGTTCAAATGTCAACATCGACATTTATTTTTTGAATATGTGCAGGATTTGTGTTGTTGGAACTTGGAATCAAGCGTATGTATAATGAGTTATTTGTAATTCGTTTATCTTTATATGTATTAGAGTTTTGTCACCAAATTTGACAAAGAGGTAGAGTGTTAGAGCATTGCTCGGTTGAACCCGCCAAACGTTGGTATGTCAAGGTTGGTTGTTATATTTCAGTATCAAAACTCAATTAGAGTCGCTTGATTAAGATTACTATAGTTAACTTCGTTTATTTTAGACTAGAAAGTCTAGGAATGTTGAGACATACAAGTATTAATATGAATACCTGAAGAACGCGAAGACGTATCGACTATAATGAAGACATCATTCTTCCAGTTGATATTAGTAATACTAACTTGACTTATTTCCATTCCTATCGTTTCTTTCAAGTCGTTTAAGATTGAAAACATAACATGTGAGGTTATATATGATACTCTAGTATTATACCTGGTATTATTATGATCAAAAGTTTTAAGGAAGTTTATACCATTTGTTGAATGCTTTGATATGGTATATTTAATTACAAAGTATAATGTTTATCTTTTGAACTTCGTAAATGCGACATCGACGTAATCTATGTAACTTGTTATTTGATTGTGTATTGGATATAGGTTTGATTTCATATTGGGAAACTATGTTTTATCACATTGGTTTAAAGGAAATAGATATACAAAGTTGTTTTGTAATTGAAAGGAAATCAATATGTGTTTTGGTCTGGTTTTCTTTGAAGATCTATTGGATGACCAATCCGTACCTAAGGAGGGAATTAAGGTAGAACCGATCTTCACTTATATTCAGAGTCAAGGTAAGATCGATCCCTACCTATCTCGGGATACATGGTAGAACCGATGCTAGATTTTGTTGAGAGTCTTGGTAGAACCGATCCTTACCAATATTGGGAGTCATGGTAGAACCGATCCTAGGTTTTGTTGCGAGTTATGGTAGAACCGATCTCTACCTATATTGGGAGTCATGGTAGAACCGATCCTAGCCTATGTTAGGAACCATGGTAGAACCCGTACCAAGAGAAAAACTGATTTCCTATGTTCACATATACTTTAAGGTTTGTGTGAGTTTGGAATTAAGGTTTGCTAGATAGGAAAGTTCTTGATGTAGACATAATACTACCATGTGCATAATTATTATCGTTGATTGTTCAAAGATATTCCTTGATACTCAAGATGATCCCAAACCGAAATATTGGAGAACCTTTTGATTAAGATTTTCTAATTATATGTTTTTGATTTTCCAGCAATCAAAACATATCTCTAGAAAAGCTATATTAGTCAAGTGCTAAACTAATATCGGAATTTTAAGAGAGATCTCGGAATTACATATTGGATATTATCTGGAAATATGAAAACCGAAATTACGTACTTCATTGCAAATTTTGAGAATCTTTTCGGTCTTGGAATTTACTTGTTTTCCAAACATACTTGGTCTATAAATAATTAAGTTTTTTCTTGTTACAAACTATGTTTAGCCATACAAACTTCATTTTTTTGTTGTTTTTGGTGGAAACGACTAACTATTCCGGAGAGGAGAGTACTCTAATTCGGCGAAATCTCGTATGTCCGCTCGTTTAAAGACTTTTGTGGGATCAATAATCTCTAGAAAGTATCGTTGGTCGGAAACTAGTTATTGAATTTTTATTTTAATTTTCGATTATTAATTTAATTGGCGAACGGTTGTTGAACCTTTGACTGCACCTAGTTTGATTATTCTTGAGAACCTTCTCTTCTGACATAAGGCCCCTCAAACTATATCAAAGGATTGACGGGATCTTCAGAACTGTTCTTTGATTTGAAGAAAACTTGTGACATCCGTGGTTAACAGACTCCGTTCTGTGAGTTATCGAACATAATTGGAATCAAGTGTGCAGGTACAATTGAACACAATTGAAGATTTGGAGACAATAATATTTTTCTTATTGGTTTCGCATGTTGTGATATTTATGCACTGGCCAGGATCTGACTAATATCTTATTTTTCTTTGGTAGATTTGAACTACTCATACAGATCGGCAATTATCCTTTGGTAGTAGTCTTCATGAAAACATGGGGATACCAAAACACACCACCAACTTTTTCTTAGGCAACCTGTATGGAAAAACTTAAATACAATTCCGAGAATTCAACTTACTGAATCTCAATCAAGGAATAATATTTAGAGTTATATGTATTTCTCTCACAATCAGAAAGTTTACAAAGACTAGTCCGTGAACCTAATTTACGTGTGAGAGTTCTTGGACGATCTCAAAAATCAATATCCAAGAATAAATCAAGTCGTATCCAACAAACAAGGATGAATGTATCTACTTTGATTGATTAACGTACAACCTGTGATATTTCAATTATAAAGATAAACAATATAATGCGAAAAGAAATAACCAAAAAATTTATTAACGAGGAAACCGCAAATGCAGAAAAATCCCGGGACCTAGTCCAGATTAAAAACCAAACTGTATTAAGCCGCTACAGACACTATCCTACTACCAATTAACTTCATACTAGAATGTAGTTGAGACCGAATTAAACCCTCACAGACATTCAGTTATAGTCACGCTCCTTACGCCTCTTGAATCCCAGCAGGACTCCATGCAGTTGATTCCCTTAGTTGACGTCCTTTACATCCTAAGAGTTGCTTCCACTCAATTTAAGACTTTAAACCAATCTGCCTCCCACAAATAAGCCTATTTATGTAATTTCCTTTTTAATCGTAGATCAAAGTGAGACTGGAGATCGATAGAAATAGACAAAGTCTAGCTAACCTCAAAATCCGGACTTATGCTTCCCGAAGAGAAGCCTAGATTATTATTCACCTCACAAGTATTAAACTTGTGGAATCAACAAAGTCTGAGACGAAAAGAACTTTGTGATTTCTATCTATCTTGATTGATGTAGCAAGCTCGACAATCAAAAAAGACCAGGATACTCGAGCTATCAAGATAAAAGATAGCTGGACCTGGCTTCACGAATCCCTATGAAGTCTTTTTAGTCGTTAAACCATAGAATGGTTTTAGGAAGCAGACGACTCTAGTTTACAACTAGGACACGCAAAAGTAGTGTCAGGATTCAAAGATCCCAGTTGTTTGAGGTTCCCCTTTTACATACTTTCAAAGCATATATTGCTTTAGGTTTAAGCTAAGATTTCTTTGGAACAAAGCAAAATAATATCCACTGTTGATGAACCTTTGAAATGTGATTGACATATCATGATATACACCATGGTTAGGATAAACCGTAACCGAACCATGTACAAAGACATTGTTCATAAACGGTTAGCCGAAACTAGCCGATTGAACCATAAGCTTAATCATTTTCATAAACATTTAAGACTTTTAAGTTTGAGTCACAACCATAGGTTATAGTGTGATCAATCATGTCTACATATTCTTAGAGATTTATTCAAATGCTAATTATTTCACAGAAATAATTTATATGCATTTGAAAATATCCGGTCGGGCAAGTACGTGTAATTCAGCCTTGCTCGTGACTATATTTGTCATGGTACACCAGGTATGTGTACCCTTAAGACAAACACAAGTATCGGAACATATAAAACTTTTTAGGTTTGCGTACCGGGAATGGATACCACACCGGTTACATAACCAACATCGGTACGCGTCGAGTTCACAGACTTTGTGTGGTATGGATACCGGGTATGCATACCACTAAGTCGCTGCGGAACTATAGCTACGCCGGTACATGTACTACAGCTCCAGACCTACAACAGTTTTCCCAGTTTGTGAAACTGGTATGCATACTTTCCTGTATCCATATTTTTCAGTAATTCTATGTTTCTCTCTAGATCAATTCGAAACATTCCCACATAACATCAATGACACGTATCACTGTTCCAGGATATTTCTGAATGATAATCTTGAATCATAATTCAGATTATGAAAAATAAATTATCCTTAACCAAAATTCATCAAGTATGAACAAATGTTCATCAAGCTTAGTCATATATATTTCGAAAACTAATTACCAATATACACTCGACTCGAAATTCTTGATATGCTTACAATAGTCTAATTAGTTATGTGACAACGTCTCATAGATAGAAAGATGAATATAACTTGAGAAATAGTTGGTTCAGTCTTCACTTACCTTTTGTTGAAGAAGTTTTCCAAAATCTTTGGTTGATATTTGCCTTCAAACGGTAGAACGCAATGATGAATGCTGTGATGTCCATTTCTCAACTACACTTCTATCCTAATCTGAGACTTAACTAGTTACATAGTAAAAATCAAGATATAGTTTTGACAACAAGCTTGTGAAAAAACGAGGGTGCCAAAATACACCACAATTTCCTTGCTTGGTAAAGAAAACACCTAGCTTAATTTGGATGCTCCCCATGCAGATGTGGTTATAATGAAATGAAGCCACGTCTCATTTTTTTCCATTAATGGCCTAATGGACTCACGTGTTGAGAATGATAAAGAAATTTCTTCCTTGCATTTGGTGATTTGTTGGCTGTGAAAAGATGTCGCCAAGCATGTGTCCCTCCAAATATCAACATGGGTGCTTAGTCGTCATGCAACTGCAGTTTTAACCTCCACTTTAGCCATGTATCCACCGATAAGAGGATTTACTTGTAATTTCTACAAAAGCACTAAAATATTGTTATTAGATAAAATATTGAGTCCTAGCTAATATACATATGGGTATAAAATGTAGTACTTACGTGCTTATCATTGTAGTCGTTACTTCTTCTTATTCTTCGGGTCTTCGGATTAATACTTGTATGTCTCAAAATTCCTAGACTTTCTTGTCTAACCTAAACGAAGTTGACTCTAGTATTTAACTAAGCGACTCTGGCTGAGTTTTGATACTAAAATATGACAACCAAACTTGACATACCAACGCTTGGTGGGTTCAACCGAGCTATGCTCTAACAACTTGAGATAGCAACAATTATGAGTTCGACCAAGCAATGCTTTAACAATCTCCCTCTTTGTCAATTTTAGCGATAAAACTATCTTTACATACTCCTCGAATCCATCATGCTTGATTTCCTTGGTTTTTTCAACTCCTTGAATTCTTCGTTACTCCAAGTTGCAATGATTCTTAACGTGTTCAATTCAACATCGTTGTTATTGAAGATCCGTAGCAATAACAACTTTGAAATTAAATATTTTCAATCATCGTTATACACAAACATAGTATTATTGTCTTCTTCAATGTTCAATTGTATCACAACTTTGAAGTAATACTACGGTGATATGTTTCTCCCCATTAATCAATACTTACTTCTTTGCATAATAGGTGAAACCTATAGATATTGATTCACTCCCCCTTACACAATGATCCGTAAACCATATGTATGTGCGAAACCACTAATTAATTCTCCCCCTTTTGTCAATAAAAATTGTCAAAGGTACGAAAGTCATGGGATCATAATGAATTCAACCAAAATATACTTAAAGATTCAAGGAAGTTAGAGATAATACATAATAACATAGTTAATATGTAACTCTTTATATCAACTTTATTTAGATGATATCACATAGTATGAAGTACTTAACACTCATCTTGGAGATTTAAGATACAAGCATACCCTGTAAATTCCACAGCCACACACCCCACAAAGATATAACAATTAAACACAAGTTTATTTAAGAACTCTCCCCCATTTGATGTCATTCCCATGGGAACAACATGAACACAAGTTTTGTTGCCCCAAAGATATGAATTATTTTATGGGAAATACTTTGTACTCGATTTAATGAACCAAAATAACACCAATAGAAATCTGAAGGTGTTGAAACGTTGCGGTGTCTAGAGGCTTGGTGAGAATATCAACCAATTGTTTTTCTGACGGCACAAACTCTATGTTGAAAATATCATTTTCCTAGAAATCTCTAATGAAGTGGTATATTATGTCATTGTGCTTTGTTCTTGAGTGCTCAACGGGATTCTCATTTATTCGAATCGCTCTTGAGTTATCACAAAAGATTTTCATTGTTCCAGTACCGATTCCAATAAGTAAGCATTTGTGAGTACAACATGAACCTGCAGCAATGTATTCAGCTTCACAAGTTGATAGAGATTGTGAATTTTGTTTCTTGTTGTGCCAAGAAACAAGGTTTAGTCCGACATAGTGGAATTTTCTTGATGTACTTTTCCCATCTTCTACACAACCTGCCCAATCTGCATCAGAATACGCAGTAAGATCTGTGTTAGTATCAAACGTATAAGAGAGACCATATCTTATGGTATTTTGTACATATCTTATGATCCGTTTAGCATCTGCAAGATGAGATTCTTTTGGATTAGCTTGGAACCTAGCACACCAACCAACGCTAAAAGCAATATCTGGTGTTGTTGCCGTTAGATATAAACGACTTCCAATGATGGATTTGTATAATTTTTGATCAACATCAACACCATTCTCATCTTTATGCGACTTCCCAGTAGTGGGCATATGATTTAGTTTGGGAGTACTTTTCTCAAGACCAAATCTTTTAACAATATCTTTTGCATAATTTTCTTGAGAAATGTAAATCCCATCCTTATGTTGTTGAATTTGTAGACCCAAAAAGAAGATTGGTTCACCAAAATTGCTCATCTCAAATTCCTTTCCAATAGAGGTTTGAAACTCTTTGAAAAGTTTCTTGGAAGTAGATCCATAGAGTATGTCATCCACATATATTTGAGAAATAAGGACATCTTTCCCACTTCATTTGGTAAACATAGTCTTATCAACTCTATAGATGGTGGATTTTCAACAAAGGGCAAAACCGTAAATCACGAGGCATGTTTTGACACCGCTTTCAGGCATGATTCATATTTTACGAAGCCATGACGAATATGTTTTCGAAAAGCCTCCACTATTTGAGCGTTCGATCCCTGGCATTTCGTCGTTCCCTCTATGCAGAATAACGTATTTGGGCGGTTCTCCGTGGATTGAGAACTTAACGCCTTCAGGACGTCGGTGATACTCACTGTTCCCTGACTGAAGGAGAGAGACCCCCCTCCACATAGAAGAAAGTTTGGCGGCGGACGCCTTCAGGACGTCGGTGACACTCACCGTTCCCTGATTATGTGGAGAGAGTGCATAGATTCAGGCGGTTCTCCGTAGATTGAGAACACTAACGCCTTCAGTTCGTAAACAACATCGTGACTCCCTGACTGTGCATCATTCAGAATGGATGTGACGCTTTAACTGGCTAATATCTTTTCTGAAATAGATTACTTCTGTCGTGACATTCACTACTGAATTCCCAGAATAATCTATTATTGCTCCTATTCCATGGTCGAATCCACGGTCTGATCCCATGGAATGGCAATAACAATTTCTCCTATTCCATGGTCGGATTCACGACCTGATCACATGGAATGACAATAACAATTTGCTCTGATTCTATGATCGGATCCACGGCTTGATCTTATAGAATGGCAATAAAACAACGGTGCTATCTCATTACTCCGATTTCATGATCGAATTCACGGCTAATCTCATGGAATGGTAATAGATAATCATATTACTCTTATTCTATGGTCGAATCTACGATCCCATAGGGTGGTAATGCTTGTTTTATTATTCTGAATTCGTAGTCGAATCTACAGCTGATCCTATGAATTAATAATGAACATTTATTCACTTTTATTACTCAGTTTCATGAATTATTCTCCACTGAATCTCATAAATTGGTATTAAATACTCAACAACTGGGCATCTGGACCATCACTGAGTAATCCCCACAAAAATGGTGCGAGTGTATTCGACAATGATGCACGACTGAGCACCCGGATGCACGAACGAGCATCCAAATATATGAAACAATGAGGAATCCTTCACAAAATAGGAGAGAGAAAATAATAATAATAAAATAATGAAGAAGCGCCCATGGGCCGTGCCTAGCAGTGGCCGGTCCCATGCTTCCTCCATTATGTTTCCCTTATTTTTGTTGTTTTCATAAACTCATGAAGACTTCTCCATCTTAATTCCTTATTTGTGCAAAACTCGTGAATTCTCCACAACTTCGTGGATTCACCAAATAATATTATAAAATAAGGAAAGGTGTGCGGGATCGGGCATCCCAACCGGCTGGCCATGCCCAAGCCGTGGCCGGTCCCACACCTCACAAATCCTTAGCTTTTTATATTAGCATTCCTAATCTCACGAAACTCCTCTGTTTCAACAAAAACTCATGGATTCTCCATATATTCATGGATTCTCCATATCTTCAAGGATTCTCCATAGCTTCAAGGATTCACGAAAAATAATATTATAAAATAGGGAAAGGTGTGCGGGACCGGGCTACATGGACGGCCGACCATGCCCTAGCCTTGGCAGGTCCTACACCTTGCAATCCCTAATCTTTCATAATTATTATTTTTCTCAACTCGTGAAACTCCTGGGTTTGAGCAAAATTCATGATTTCTTCATATTTTCTCAAATATTGCTCGAATCACGAAAAACCAAAAGCCAACATGGTCGCACGACTGGCTAGCCTCACGCGATAATTTCAAATATTAAAAAACTTCTATTTTAATATTTTCAAAATATTGATGAATTGAGCATACATGCTCATTCCAACAAAAATCGAGAATTCTCAGTCAAGATGAAACTCTTCTGAAAATTCAAGATGTTGCTCGAACGCATATCAGAAAATAATGAAACTCTCAGTCTGGAGACACGGACACCATGGAAACACGTGCACGCCTTCACGACCGACCAGAGTCATTCCTAGGGCTTGCACAAATCCGGTCCCACATGTTTTCATAATTCTGACCTAATTTGCTCAATTGCTCATACTGGGCCTGAACTTTATCCAACCAACTGGGGATTCTCCAAATGACCAACAAATGGTCCTGTGACCACCAAGAGCTGGTCACATGCCCCTTGGTCTGTCCCATCTCTCATACTTAGGTTTTACCACCTAATGATGAATCCATGAATATTTTCAGTAAATGGTGAAACCACCATTTAATCATCATTCTTTCACCAACTCTCAAACTGAGAACCCTGGTGCGTGCTCACTCGAGCACTGGGCATCACATGGGCGTTCATCATCCCATGTGGTCGGTCCCTCTTCATTCATGACTAATTTTCAACAATTCGCCAATTGATGGAGGATTGATCGAAAATTAGGGTTTCGAATAAACGCTCTGTGAAACCATCATTCTGAGCAATTTCAAACACTAATAAATTTATGTTAATCCACCAATCAGCATAAAAATTAATTATACAAGATTTGGCAATCTACCAATATTTTAATTAATATTTTATTGGGTCACGTCACCAGTAAATAATTGGCTGAATCGAGCAATACTTGCTCAATTGCTCGAATATTGATCAATATTCAGCGACTCATCAGTAATTTTTCGAATTGAGCAATACTTGCTCAGTTGCTCGACAGTAATTCATCAGTGAATCAACAATACTGACATCCCTTCAGAGAACTACATGTTCAACCCGTGAATCGTTGAGAATTCATCATTCATGCTCGATTCAACGAAACTCAGACTCATTGTCAACAATTGACTAACCAAAACACGTCTGCCATGAAGACTCCACCACTCGTGAGACATCAATCACGTCACAAATGGGGGGATATCACGTAGGGTTTTGGTCTGGCGGTCTACGACACGTGGATTCATCCACAACGAGAAATGTGTGTAAGTCGTGTAAACGGTTGAAGGAGTTAGCAAAGTAGTCGGTGCACGATCATAAGTCTCCACACGACATGGAACTGACTTTACCACAATCTCTCACTTTCCCACTCTTTCACTCAAGAAACCGTCACACTTACAGGGATCAAGGTGTTCACGACTCTGACAATATAAATAAGTCTCTGAAACCATGATTGAACAAGACAAACTCTCGTCTACGTAGAATTTATCGAGCTATCACTCTTAGGAATTCATCAATCCATCAGAACTTATTAGAACTTATCAGTTCACCATTATTGCAGAAACCTTCAACACACCCACAATCTTAGATCATCACTGATCCCACACAATTCTCAGCTTCCCTCCTACAGATCAACCCATCTCCCTCTTTGCGACCGAATTGACTCTGGAACGGCCATTGTCTTGGTTTAGGCCGGAGTCATACAGATTGATTTCCCGAATCTAAGCACCCCCTTTGCAGCGGTGCATCTGTGTGAGGATTAACATTTTGCCCCGCTGAGGAGTCTCGACAGCACGCTCGACTCTCCACTTTCCCGAAAAACCGGCGACCCGTTTTCCCTCATCCACAAGCTCCACCTCTTGAGAACCCTTTTCTAAGAAGTGAAGTGGTAAGTCTTTCATACCATGCTCGAGATACTTGTTTTAATCCATATAATGCCTTTTTGAGCTTAAAGACATGATCGGGATATTCTGGACTTTCAAAACCTTTAGGTTGAGCAACATAGACTTCTTCCTTTAAGCATCAATTTAAGAATGCAGATTTTACGTCCATTTGAAATAGCTTAATCTTGATAAAAAAAGCATGAGATAATAATAGTCTTATGGACTAAAGGCGTGCAACATGAGCAAAGGTTTCGTCAAAGTCGGTTCTTTCAATATGTGAATATCCTTGAGAAACAAGTCTTGCCTTATTTGGACCATGGTACCGAATTCATCTGACTTGTTCTTATATATCCATTTTGTACCAACAATATTAATGTTAGAAGGACAAGGTCCGATCTCCCATATGTCTTTCCTTTTAAATTGATTTATCTCTTTATGCATAGCATTCACCCAAAAGGGATCATCATAGCTTCATCAACATTTTTAGGTTCCACTTGCGAGAGATAACAACCAAAATTGCAAATATTTTGAAGTTGATTTCTCGTCTTAGCAGTGGATTCCGTACCTCCAATAATATTATCGGTATCATGATTCCTTTGAACCCAGAAATTTCGTAGAGTGACACGTTCAACAGGAATACCCTGAGTAGGGATTTTCTCCTCGTCATCAGAAACATCAGGATCGGTAACCGTTGGTACAACTTCCACCGACTCTGGAACTTCTTTGACTTTCTCAGTTGTCTCTAAAGGAGGTAACTCAGCAGGATAGTCATCATGACGGAATTCTTTCAAATCGTCAATGATAACATTTGCCGATTCCATCATAACATGAGTTCTGATATTGTATACTCTAAAACCACGACTGTTAGATACATAGCCAAGGAAAATACCTTCATCGCTTTTTGAATCAAATTTCCCTTTTTGTTCTCTATCCTTAAGAATATAACACTTACTGCCAAACACACGAAGATAGTGTAAGTTAGGTTTGTTACCGTGCCATAACTCATAAGGAATATTTAGGGTTCGTGAGCACAAATACACATGATTGATCAAGTAGCATGCTATAAAGAAAGCTTCTCCCCAAACTTTAAAGGTAAGTTTTTTTTGTGGAGCATTATTCTGGCCATTTTTTGTATACTTCTATTCTTCCTTTCTGCAACTCCGTTGGCTTGTGGAGTTATGGGTGGTAAATATTTTTGTATAATACCCAGTTGGTCACAGAATTTTAATACCTTAGTATCCTTGAATTCAGTTTCCCAATCGCTCATAATTTTCTTTAGTTTGCAACCTTGTTCATTCTGGATTCTATTAACAATAATCTTGAACTCTCTTAGGGTCTCATTCTTTTGTGCCAAGAACGCTACCCGAGTAAATCTTGTGTAATCATCAACCATTACCAAAGCATATTTCTTCCTTCCAATAGTAGGTTGTTGAATGGGTCCAACAAGATCCATATGAATTAAATCAAGTGGAGCCTTGGTGGTAATTTCTTGAGATGATTTATGTAGAATCCTTACTTGTTTACCTTTTTGACAAGCTCCACAAACACCATCGATCTTAGCATTGATTTTGGGAACACCTTTGACAAGTTATTTGTTAATGATCTTGCCAATAAAGCGAAAATTGATGTGACCAAAATGCTCATTCCAAAGATCCATAGATTCCACCTTTGTCAGATTGCAATAAAGGTTAGTCTGAATATCCAAAAAATAACAATTATTTTTGCCACGTATTCCCCGAAAAATTACTTTTCTAGTTTTATCTTCAGTGTCACATCCTTCAGCACTGAAGATAACTTTATGGCCTTTGTCACATATTTGACTAACAAAAAGAGGATTTGCAGTCATACCTTTGACGTAAACTACATCATGGATTAAAGGCATACCAAGAAGCTTGTTCGTTCCCTTTTTGCTAATGTAGCAACAACTCCCGTCTCTGAATGTTATAGCTCCTCCATTAAAGTTGCTTGAGTTCATAAACCACGAAAGGTCACTTGTCATATGCCATCTATATCCACTCTCAAGAAACCATTGAAAGGGTGAAGTTTATTTTAAAGCAAAAGCTCTCATAATAACATTATCGTTCCTAATGGAATGTTTTGTTAGATTTTTAAAACTCATAAGGTTAGAAAAAAAATTTCTAGCTTTCTTGTTAAAAGTACTAGCAACCTTTAATTTCTTCTTAAAGAGCTTACATGTATGTTGATAATGATTTAAAGCACCACAGAACATACAGGAGCCAACAATTATGAAGTAGCATCATAAGATCCTTTCGAACCAATCAAAGTCGCATTGGTTTTAATGAAGCTTAAGCCTCGTTTATCTCCAGAATGATGACAATTCTTTAGACACGAATTAAGATAATTTCTCGAATTCGTAGAAAGATTGGAATTTTTTCAATAGAGTTCGAAATCCCAAGAGTTTTAATGAGTGTAGATTTGGAGTGATCTGCTTCAGCAATAATCTTTTTGTTAATTTGAATATGTTTATCCAATTTATCATGGAGAGTTTTTCCCCTTTCAGATCCTTCTCGAATATTAGAATCTTTAATGTAAACTTCACAGTGAAGTCCATCGACTTTCCTTGTCAGTCATTGTTTCTCATGACAAAGTTTTTGGATCATCTTTTTCATATCACTACCAAAATCAACGTCGATGGTTTCTAGAAAACACTCGGGATTTGGCATAATTTGTGATGGTGATACGTTTGTCGAGACCGCACTCATATTTGTATAGTCAGATTGCTTCAAACACAGACTTATAAGGTCTTAAACATGTTTGTCTGCTATGATACCAATTGAAAACGTGGGGGTACCAAAATACACCACCAACTTTTTCTTAGGAAACCTGTATGGACAAACTTAAATACAATTCCGAGAGTTCAACTTAATGAATATCAATCAAGGAATAATATTTAGAGTTATATATCTTTTCTCACATAAGAAAGTTTACAGAGACAAGTCCGTGAACCTAATTTACATGTGAGAGTTCTTGGACGATCTCAAAAATCAATATCCAAGAATCGATCAAGTCGTATCCAAAAAACAAGGATGAACATATCTACTTTGACTGATTAAAGTACAACTTGTGATATTCCAACTATAAAGATAAACAACATAATGCGGAAAAACAAATAACACAGACACCAGAAATTTTGTTAACAAGGAAACCGCAAATGCAGAAAACCCACGAGACCTAGTCCAGATCGAACACCAAATTGTATTAAGCCGCTACAAACACTAGCCTACTACCAATTAACTTCGGGCTCGAATGTAGTTGAGAGCGAATTAAATCCTCACAACAATTCAGTTACAGTCGTGCTCCTTACGCCTCTTAAATCCAAGCAGGATTCCGCGCAATTGATTCCCTTAGCTGACGTCCTTTACACCCTAAGAGTTGTTTCAACTCAATTGAAGACTTTAAACCAATTTGTCTCCCACAGATAAGCCTATTTGTGTGATTTCCTTTGTGATCGTAGATCAAGGTGAGACTGGAAATCGATAACAATAGACAAAGTCTAGCTAACCTCAAAATCCGGACTTATGCTTCCCAAAGAGCATCCTAGATTATTATTCACCTCAAAAGTATTAAACTTGTGGAATCAACAAAGTCTGAGACGAAGAGAACGTTGTGATTTCTATCTATTTTGATTGATGGAGCAAGCTCAACAATCAAACAACATCAAGATACTCGAGCTATCAAGATAAAAGATATCTAGACATGGCTTCACGAATCCCTATAAAGTATTTTTATCTAAACCTATAAAGAATTTTAGTAATCGGACGACTCTAGTTTACAACTAGGACATACAAAGTAGTTTCGGGATTCAAAGATCCCAGTTGTTTGAGGTTCTCCTTTTATAGACTTTCAAAGCATAGGTTGCTTTAGGTTTAAGCTAAGATAGATTTGGAACCAAGCAAACAATATCCACCGTAAGATGAATCTTTTAATTGTGATTGAGATATCAAGATATACACTCTGGTTAGGATGAACCGTAACGAACCGTGTACAAAGACATTGTTCATAAACGATTAGATGAAACTATCTGATTGAACCATAAGCTTAATCATTTTCATAAACACTTAAGACTTTTAAGTTTGAGTCACAACCATAGGTTATAGTGTGATCAATCATGTTTATATAGTATTCTTAGAGATTTATTCAAATGCTAAGTATCTCACAGAAATAATTTTATGTGCATATGAAAGTATTCGACAGGGCAAGTACGTGTACCAGGTGCGTGTATTTCATCCTTGTTCGTGACTATACTTTTCATAGTACATGTACCGGGTATGTATACTCTTAAGAAAAATATAAGATCATATATATAGAACTTTTTACGTTTGCTTATCGGGTATGGATGCCACACCGGTTACAGAACCAACAGTTCTTTTTCGACATGCATACTAGGTATGCGTACCATTCCAGGTTCACAATTTCAAAGACTTTTTGTGGTATGGATACCGGGTATGGTACCACTAAGTCGCTGTCGAACTATAGCTACGCCGATACGTATATTGGGTACATATACTACAATCAATTTTTTAAGAACTGGACTTGACATCAAACCGGAAAACTAACTGGGTCATGGTCAACTGGTTTAACCAGTGGTTCGACCGGGATTACTGAGTCAAATCTATATACTTGATAAGTTGACTGTAAAGGCTTAACATGTACCATTAGGTACCAAAAGACTGGGGACGTGGATCTTTGAGATTTTGTTTAATCGGACGTCCAATTTTATTTTATTTTGTTTTGCAAACATATCTTTCCATGTTAGTTTAACTATTTACATTTTATGTCATTGGAATCCCTAAAATAAGTTCGAACTTTGTATGTGCATCTTCTTGCTCACTTACAGCCTCCATACCTCTTTTCCTCTTCTCTATGTTTTTTTTTCCCTTTTTCTGTCTTCAGTTATGCACTAGCGTAGAAACGAAATAAATCTCAGTGATTTGTGTTCTTTTTTAGTTCTAAGTTTTAACATCAACCAAATATCCTTTTGAGTATTGATTTGCTTGGTAATTAGTTGATTCTATGGTATGAGCATCCACAAAGCAAATCATAGTTATACTTTTAACAAACTTCTTCAAGTTTTGGAAATACAACGATCAATCATATCCCAATTTCAAATTTACCATTAATCGATCGAAAACTAGTTGAGTTTTTTGGACGAAAAAAAAGCAACACCGGATGAACCGTCTAGAAACCCATCTAGGTCAGACGGTTCACTGGTTGAACCTCCCAGTTTTCCCGGTTCACTAGTTTTTTTAACATGTTAGTGGATCACTGATGAACCAGATCGTTTTCCTTACTGGTTCACTGGTTTACCGGTTCAAACGGCCGGTCCAGGCCGGTTCTTAAAACACTGACTACGGCTCCGGACCTATAACAGTTTTCCCAGTTTGTGAAACTGGTATCCATACTTTCTATATCCATATTTTCAGTAGTTCTATATTTCTCTCTAAATCAATTCGAAACATTCCTAAATAACATCAATGGCACATATCACTGTTCCAGGCTATTTTCGAATGATAATCTTGAATCATAATTTATATTATGGACAATAAATTTTCCTTAATCGAAATTCATCAAGTATGAACAAATGTTCATTAAGCTTAGTCATATATATTTCGAGAACATATTACCATGATAAACTTGACTCGAAATTCTTGATATGCTTACAATAGTCTAATTAGTTATGCGACAACGTCTCATAGATAGAAAGATAAATATAACCTGAGAAATAGGTGGTTCAGTCTTCACTCACCTTTTTTTTTGAATAAATTATCCAAAAGCTTCGGTTGATCTTCGCCTTCAAATGGTTGAACGCAATGATGACTGTCGTGATGTCCGTTTCTCAAATACACTTCTATCTTAATCCGAGACTTAACTAATTGCAAACTAGAAATCAAGATATAGTTTTGAAAACTATATTTGACAACAAGCTTGAGATAGCAACACTTGTGAGTTCGACCAAGCAATGCTATAACACTTCAATATCCTAATCTGATAGCTTGTGAATATATATATATATATGATTATTTCGAATCTTAATTGATCTTACCCGATAAAGAAGTTTACTTGTTAAACGGAAGATACCTTGCCAAATACTCAACATATTTTTCATTCAGATATTGATAGAGTGGTTACCGAACAACTTTGTTCCTTTACCGTTTGGAAGACGACCAAAAGGAGTTGAGTGCTTAAGACTTTACATAAGTAAAGCAACCAAAGATAGTGGTTTATGTCTCGGGATTCACGTGTGTTGTCCAGGAGTTTGTAGGCGCAGGGATACTGAGGGAACTAAGTAACTAGGAGTAGATTACTTGGACTCAACTATACGAAGTTGGCGTTGTTCTTTGTATATCGACTTAATTCTAAGAGTATTCAAAACTGGACTAGGTCTCGGGGTTTTTCTGCATTTGCGGTTTCCTCGTTTAAAAGTTATGTGATTTACTTTTACTTTCCTCAATTATAATTGATTTTTTATAATTAAAAGTAAATACACTAGTACATTAATCCAAAGCACTTGATAGTGTTTCTACAGTATATCGGTTTTATACGGTAACTATTATCAAGTGTATACCTTGTTGTATTATCTCGATTTTGTCCATAGACGATCATACTAGGTATCAGACTTATAGGTTGATATCGAAAAGATTGTGGTGTACTTGGGTACCCTCGTCATTTTAAAATTAATGATTAGTAAAAGACTGGGTTTAGTCCAACCAATATGCTTAGTTTGTTTTGTACATACTCTTTAGAGGAGTGCACAAAATTGGACTCGAGGAATCACATCAGCAATTAGAGACGATGGTTAAAGTCTAAACATTCTAGTATATATTTTCTTTCCAATTTTTTGAATAGCTTATAGGCTTATTCTTATTTGAATACAACTTGAGATGTTGTAAAAGGGACTCTAGATGTAAAAAAAAATTACAATTTAGTTTGTGTACATAGTCTCAGAATGACTTCCACAAGTAAAAGAGTTAGTGTTTGTACCATGATAAAACTACCACATATTGGGTTAGAATGATGTTTGGACCACCATTCAACAGTTATTCAAGTCTGTCATCTAACCAACCAACGTATCCCACCAGTCTTCCATGAAGTTAATGTCAAACGTTGGTCAATGGTAAAATCCAACACCAAGTGGTGAAGACTCGGTTCACTCGATCCAGTCCGCCGGTCCATTTTGTCTAGCCTACTTCACCGATCCAGTTCGTCCGACTTGACTCATCCCAAATTGGATCGTGGACTCGAATCTCCCGGTTCGGTCCATTTATGCTCCCAGTCAATGTTTAGGTCATGTTGTAAGTCAGTATACTACCCATTTTTCCAAACATGTTGTTATTCATGTTGCCAACGAGTCTTCCAGCAACCATCCCATTATGTCTGTCAACCGGTCAAGCTAGTATGCTATCAAGTTCTGCTTGTTCAAGCTCAACATGCAACCAACAACAAAAAGTCAATGCATGCCGGCCATAATCAACCCATCAGTCAAATCCTCTGGACCATGACAGTTTGGCTCGTTTCCACCGATCCAGTGCTAGAATCCGTTAGTAAGATTCTAGAAGTTTCTTGGTTGCTTGTTGACCAAGTCGCGGCAGAAAAAGTTCTGGAACACTTCAGATGTCTTTGCTGGCCAAGTTACTTGCATATGAAGTTTATCTCGAGTTTAGAGTTTATCTCATACATTCAACTGTATAAATAGAGGGAGATCTGAACCCTAAAGACATAGATTGATGCACATGAAAATATACAGAAAAATACGCCACCAAATCTTAAAAGGGATCATAAAACCCATTGTAATTCTTATATCAACACAATATCTATCCCTACGGGGATTCATCCATAGATGTAGGCAAAACTTGTTGAACCACGTTAAATTAGTGTCTTTCTCATTTATGTTTGTTTCCTATTATTAATCCTATCTAACATCATCATCATCAAACTAATCGTGTTTTGTGCCTGGCAGTATTTTCGGGTACAAACAATTAACTTTTTGCGAAGCAACTTGTTTTTGCTTCCAATTTCTGTAATTGATTTTTGCTTCTGGAGAAGCAGAAGTGCTTGTTCTTATAGTATCTTAATACCCTCTTAATGAAAACCGATTCACCTGAGCTACTTTCTTTAAGAATTGTCATTTACGATAAATGTATAAAGACGTTGTGGTGCCCGGTGAAGGAACCTATGAGTCCCAACTGCTGGTTCATGTGTAGTTGCTAGGTCTGCTCCCAAATTGTCTAGATCATCTATTGTGGTGCTACCTTCTCGGTTTGCGTGGATATCCTTGGTATTTGGTAGTTGCTGTACGAGTGATTTAATCCTCGTTAGGAACCAATTTCTAGCTCATTTCAGTGGTAAGAAATGTTTGCATTACACAATCAGATGTCGAGTTTGCATGAGTACAACAACTTCTTGTAAACCATGTCGGAGAGCAAAATCTTCCGCCATCAGAGTTATGGTGATGCCGAGGGATATGACCACTCCATGGAGTAATTATCTTTTATAATTACGTATTATAAAGTCGATATTGCAAGTCTTAAATGTCCATATGCAGCAGTTTAGAAATGGCCAATAGTAGAAATGATGGTACTGGATATTGGTGTATGATATGTATTACGGATTCACCTAAATGTCTGAATGGTTAGAGAGTTGTCGTTTGGTGGTGAACTCTGGGTTGAGCTATTTTTCAGAAGATTAGAAAATACTTATTAGCGTTGAAGGAGATTTTGTCGAATTAAAGGTGTGGAGAAGATGGAAATAGAATTGAAGTTAAAATCCGATATACACATGAAATTAAAATTCAGCAATTGGATGATGTAGTCGTTGTTAGAGAAAGTTTTATGGTGGAATCCATCCATCTTCCATCTTCCACGCCACCTCAGTACTTGGAACTGTGGATGGAAGTACAAGTGTAATGGTGGAATAGTAGAAACGCTATTCTTAATGGAGCTAAAAAACGCAATCAAGAATGGAGTTAAAAAAACGCTATTAAGAATGGAGCTTTTTTCTCAGCCGTTAGATTTAAACAACTCATTTTAAATCTACGGATAAAAAAAAACGCAATTCTTAATGGCGTTTTTTTAGCACTATTCTTATTAGCGTCCAGATGGATTCCACGAACCCTTCCACGAAATCGTGGAACCTTGCTTGGATTTTCTGTGGAAGACCCAACTTGAAAGCCACTAGACTTGACATTCCATGGTTCTTCAACACTTGGAATAGTTTGGATTTCACCACAAGACTTGCTCTTAGAAACATCACTTCCGAGAGGCAAGAAGGGAACCACTAGGCAACATAGACTATGCCACGGGACATAGACTCTACAATGTGATAGGTTTTTTCCGCGATTCGCAAATCCCAAAATTTGCTTTACTAAATAATTTTGTTAGTTTGGCAATTACATGGTGGGCTCAAATTGGCAACTCTGCCAATTTTTCATACGGCTCTTCAAAGCTCTAGTCCATTTTGTGAAGGTGCAGATTTAAAAGAATGAGAATGGAAGATAAAATTATTAATTGGTACCAATATACTGGAAAGGTTACGTCTTAGAGCAAGTCTTTTGATGGAAGAGTTCCATCTTCCATCTTTCACGCCACCTCGGCATTTGGAATGATGGAAACGCAAGTGTAGTGGTGGAACAATAAAAACGCTAATCTTAGTAGTGTTGAGCACTAATCAGAATAGCGCTAAAAAAACGCTATTCAGAATACCACAAAATGCTATTAAGATTAGCGTTTTTTTCTCAGCCATTGGATTTCCAATAGCTCGTTTTAAATCTACGGATAAAAAAAAGCATTATTCTGAATAACGTTTTGTGCTATTCTGATTAGCGTTGAGCGCTATTCTGATTAGCGCTTTTCGTCTTCTAGTGCGTTGTTCTGAATAACGTTTTACGCTAATCTGATTAGCACTGCCATGGATTCCACGGACCGTTACACGAAACCATGTAACACTGTTTGGATTTTTCATGAAAAACACCAATTTGGAAGCCACTAGACTTGACATTCCATGATTTTTCCACACTTGGAATAGGATGGATTCCACCATAAGACTTGCTCCTACATGAGATATGGTACCTTTCCGTGATTTTAACCAAGAGGCTTATAAGATATAAATGTCCAGTTGAATCACTGACAGGATACTGATATTTGAAATTTTCACTCCCTTCCATTGATATGGAGACTTCCAATGAGACTAGACTCTTTCAAAGTTCCGGAACCATCAACTTAATTGTCACATATCCTTATACTAGTTAGAAATGGGCCAATTACAGAATGGTCATACTTTTTGTAATTCGTTCACAAAATAATCATACTTTTGTATTTCGATTACAAAATGATCACACTTCCATCCGATTTAACATTTTTAAATAAAACGGTGTTAACTTTTTCCATAATGCCCTCCTTCAAAATACCCTCTTCACTTAATAAATTGGTTGATGTGGTGGTGATGAAGCGGTGGTGGTGGTGGTGGTGAAAGCTTAAAAATCTTCACTAAACCCCAGAGGGGAAGCGATGAACCCTTTGGGTGAATGCGGTGTAACGATCCCAAATGCGTTCTAACGATCCTGAATGTGTTCTAATGAACCTGAATGGGATGTAACGATATGTATGCGGCGGCACCACCACTTACAAATAACACCACCGTCAAAAAAGCTATAATGAAGGTAGAATTTGAAATTATTTATGGAAGGATAAATAGGAAGGATATGTAGGTAATTTCATTATCATATTTAACTGTGAGTCACCACTTAACTGTCTATTTAAAAGAAAATATGACCATTTTGTTAATAGTTTGTAACAGCTATTTTGTAAATCGGGTCTTAAAAGTATGACTGTTTTGCAATTTTTTCTTAGAAATTTTCTTTCAACTAAAGATTAACTCAAAATGAAAAATTAATCCCATTAAAAGTACCAACCCTGCTGGTGAAAAACTGAAAGTTTTAAACTACCATAGTACCATGTACAAAAATCACTATCTCCAACTTAAAAAGGAAGACACAATAAAGTTACTAGTGATTCATGGCAAATAAAATAAGCCAGCTTCTAGGCTTAAGAAAAACAAGATCAATTAGATTAAGTGAAGCAAAAGAAATCATTAACAAGTCAAAAATAAAATAACTCATGCTAAAGAAAATTAGGCCAACAAGTAAACTCACTGGAACCTACTACTAAAGTGTATGACTATTAGATTCACAAACAAAATTGTATTTCGAAAGAAAGAAAAAAGCTTAGTAGATTTGTTAGAATGTCAACATCAAAGACAGAAAATTCGTATTACAAGACCAAGGTAGCATTCATCAGCATTCACCAAAAAGTTTAATCAAAATGCGAGATGTCCATAACTATACCATAGTAGGACTAAAAACAAAAGCAACTTCTCGGACACATTTGCAGTTGTTTACCAACATTATACCAATAAATCAGATGTCATCGAATCCCATTAAATCGTCTGATTGTTTTCATCTTTTTCACTCGTTCTTGTAATATCAGGAAATGAGTGCCAACAAAAAATCTACATGAAAGTAGAACGTGGGTTTGATCATAATTTACCTTTCTTTTCCTTTTCCTTCCTTTTTTACCATGCTACTAAGAGTTTCATGCCGGTAGATGTCTTATTAATAATGTAATATAGTTTTTGACATAGTAAAATGGTCCCACCGTATGATTGAGGGTCTGTTTTTGCTTGATACCGTAATCACCTTGGAATTTGCTAACTCTGTGCAACAACCTTGCTTATTTTTTCTGAGTGAATTGATATATATATATGAGAACTACAAACAAGGATGGACAATTGGAGATGAAGAGGCAACTACTAGATGCTTATATGTACCCAACTAGGCATACGAATCTCACTTTTGATCGCTGAATTGATGCAATTAGGTGTATTCATGCATGCAACACTTCAATATTCCAATAAACAATTGAGTGTCAATTATGAACACCGGTAGTATCTGTTAAAAGTTCAAATATGGGTTCAATTAGTGTTGAAATCTATTAATTTTAATTCTGTTCGAAGCTTCCTAACTTGCTGTCCAAAAAATGACAAACTCTTATTTTTTATTTCAAAAATTCTTATTATCTTTTGGTTTCTTTCCTTTGGTTACCTCTACTATTTTCTCTTCTCTATATATAAATAAAACCCAAGGCTAGGACTAAAGAAAGACGGGTTCATTTCTCTCATTTTTTCTTACTTTCCAACAGAATATACCTACTCTGTTTTGTTTGGGAAGATCAAAAGATGGAGCTAACAAGTACAAAGAAATTATGTTTGTGTCTACTGATGGTGTTCATCACTTTGTGTAGAGGAGAAGGACAACTGAGCGAGAATTACTATGCCCAAACTTGCCCGAACGTAGAATTTGTCATAAGACAAGCAGTGTTATCGAAATTCTTCCAGACTTTCACCACTGTTCCTGCCACTCTTCGCCTGTTTTTCCATGATTGCTTCGTTGAGGTATACCATGGCAAAATCTCATTCTAGTATGTTTTCACTTTCAATTTTGTTTCCTTATAGCAAAGACTTCTTTAGATAGTTTAATATTCATAACAAGCTCGAATGCTGAAGGCTTTTGTTTGTTTTGTTAAATTGCAGCATTTGCTTACCCTGGATTGAGTTCTCATATTGTGTTTCATTTTGTAGGGATGCGATGCCTCAGTTATGATTGCATCGCCAAACAACGATGCAGAAAAAGACTCACCAGATAATCTTTCCCTTGCCGGAGATGGATTTGACACTGTCATTAAAGCTAAGCAAGCAGTTGAAGCTTCATGTCCCGGTGTAGTATCTTGTGCTGATGTTATAGCTATTGCTGCTCGTGATGTCGTTGTTCTGGTAAGCTTCAGGGAAAAACTTCCCTTTAACACAGACTCTGGTAAAAACCTAAAGATATTTGATAATTCAATAGCCGGCACCTGAAATTCTGTTTGTCTTCAATATTGGTGAACAGGCAGGGGGGCCTTCTTTCAACGTGGAACTAGGACGTCGAGACGGTCTTGTCTCTAAAGCATCCAGAGTTGCTGGAAATCTTCCAGAGCCAGACGCACATCTAGATGAACTCAACTCCATGTTTAGGAAACACAACCTCGACCAAACTGATATGATAGCACTTTCTGGTGCCCATACTGTGGGTTTCTCTCATTGCGAGCGCATTTCAAAACGTCTCTACTCATTCAGTCCTTTTTCACCAATTGACCCCTCTCTAGATTCAAATTACGCACAACAGCTACTATCTGATTGCCCTACAGATGTAGATCCAAATATCGCCATAAATATAGACCCAGCAACTCCTCGAAGATTTGATAATATGTATTATCAAAATCTGGTCCAAGGCAAAGGATTTTTCACTTCTGATCAGGTTCTATACACAAATCCAGCTTCTCGAGATACAGTGAATGAATTTGCTAGGAACACGTTTAACTTCAATAGAGCTTTTTCAAATGCGATGGTGAAACTCGGAAGAGTCGGTGTAAAGACAGGAAACCAGGGAGAAATTAGGAGAGACTGCATTGCCTTCAATTCTTGAAGATTAAATGACCATAGTAAGTGGCTGCACAATTTAGTACTTACGAGTTATTCATACTCATTTTCATGTCGTTTCAGTTGCTTTCCTGGAATATGGCCAATTTGTAGTCGAGTTTACGAGTAATAACAAATGATATAGTTAAGCTAATGCAATGAATATGGAATTATTGGTTAATTGTAAACCACTACACGTAAAGAGAATGAGGAAATGTTAGCAAGATTCTTTAATTCTCCAGAAAACAAGTAATGAAGATCTCATTTAACCTTTTGACATACCAAGGAAAACCCGGATTTTGTTTTAACACGGTTCGGCTTCGGAAGCAATGGAAATTTTCCTTGGACAGTAATTTGACAAAATGTCGAACAGTATATGCAGCACCTCTTATTCTTTTCTTCATTTCAATGTTTTCAGTCGTGAGCGCACATAACTTAAATATCAATACTTTTTGGCTGAAATAGGGTTTCAATTCAGCAAGACTTTCAATTCAATGCAGCAGATAAATCACAACACAGCCAAATAATAGGATGAGCAAAAGAGGAGCAAGTGGGAAAAGAAAGAAAGATACTAGTTCCTGGTGTTTGAAGTGGAACAAATTGATAATGCTCACTAAATTACTGTATCTTCTCCTAACAAGCTCTTGTCTCCATGGGGCCTGGAGCAGCATGAAAATCGCAGCTAGAACCGAACCCCGAACAAGCAGGGGGACTCCTGTGGTTTGCTGTGTTTGCACACGCAATCATATGTAGCATCTAAAATATACCAAAACTGACAACAATTGTTCAAGGACTGCGATTTGTATAATGAACCTAATTCTACTCACTGTTCAGCTGCATCTTGACAGCACAAAATCAGTTCTACCAAACAAATTCAATCTCCTGAACTCAATAACCAGCTTAGTGACTACTGCCCAGTACAGGTCTTCCCCTGTTTTGTAAATCAACCAATTGCCACAGAAGCCCAATGCTAATTTTAATGTCAAACACATAACACAAATATATAAGCCAACCAACGGATCAAAACCATATACATCTCCGACAAGCTATGATGAAATTGATAAAAATGTCAGCAACATGTAGAAATAAGATCAACATGATTTATTACATACTTCAGCTGAACAAAGATAAACCAGGTAGCAGAACATGCCTCATGGAGTTATTCCTTATCTACGTTCTCTACCCTCCTCTGCCATCAACATTTGACCGCAAAAGAGAAGCCTACATGTATGCTTCATACTTATAAATACACACAATAACCTACCAACTTAATAGAACATGATTTCTCCTGACAATCCCGCATGTTACGGAACTTGAAATGATTTGACAAATATGATGGAGATGATAGAATCATGACTCCTAGCAAAAAGGTCCTCTCACCTCACTTGAGAGTAAACATAGCTACGACTTGACAAGTCTTATGGGTGCCACCCTAAAAACCAAATGCAATATAGTGATAACTTAATCTATGCTTCCCGCATATTCTGCTTGATGTAACTTGATGAAACTGCCACCATAAACAATGAGATTGTAGACGGGAAGCTAACATATCTATACAGTCACTGAAACGGGGCAGATTAAGATCTAAAAGGACCATATGCCATTCTCTGCACCCTACCCTTGCCAGTTACGGCCTTATTCAGTACATGGTTGGGCTACACTGGAAAGATAATCACACTTCAAGGTGTTTCCGAAATGGAGCATACAAATATCCAATTTAAGTGACTACATTTCTACAGTGATCATGCTCTGAACCTATACTAACTTTAGTTAAGGTTTGAGCATGTTCAATTATTCAACGAACTATATATCTAGTGTCAATGATAAATGATAATCAAGCAATGCAGCATTATGAAAACTTACTTTCCTTCTATCCAGCTTCATGAACTCAACCGACATGGCGACATGTTTCTAGAACAATACCATCCACTATAGCTGTTGTTCTCTAGAGCAGTTCGCATTTCCCCTCATACATTTCCCAGTTTGTATCACCTCCTCAGTATCACTAACTCTAGACCGAATGTTAGCAAGCTTATAAAACATGTTACTAACCTAAGAGCCACAAATACGAAACTCCATTAACATGAACCATGACCAAATGAACAAGGAAACAAAAAAACAAAAAGAAAAACACAAATACATCTCGTGTATTCATTCACATATTAACATATAAAATCTTAAAACACACTACTAATTGTGGAACAACACCCAGTAGAACACTACCCACAGCATATAAAATCTTCACATTGTTAACAAGCACCAATATTTTAGAAAATCCCTTATGGTACCCAAAGAATCACAATAACTAATGAAAACCCAACAATCTTTACGAATTTAGATCTCTACAGGGAATCAGAAGGATTATGTTCCACAACGTACCCAGTAATCCCCTCCAAATTACCATGATTTTCTGCGCTTCCTCCGCCACCATAGGCACCACCATCATCAGACTGCCAAACAGATTGCCAAGCCTGTGAAGGCTGATGCTCATAAATCCCATGATCCATTCCTCCGACCATTGCAGGTCTACCAATAGCAACAGCCCCAACAGCACCTCCTTTGACAACCTCTTCCTCTCTAGGTACAATATCCACCAAAAAATCAAAAATGTCAGTCCTAGTAATAGCAGCAGAAATATCATTCTTCTGTAATGTTCTTCTCTTGTTTTCTTCAGCGTGTAACCATGAACGTATAGTAAGCTCAAGTATGAATAGTTCACATGCTTTAGAGAACAGGATTGGTGCTTCGGCTGATATCATCCGTACATCTTCATCTGCTTTCATGATCTTCTTGATTCTTGCTAATGGGAGTTGATGGTTCTTGAAATCATTGATTTGTTCTATTTCTTGTCTTTGGTATGACAAGAACATTTGGATTTTCTGGGTTTGTTGTTGCATTAGGGATTCAAATGATTGTTGTGTTGGGTAGGGGGATGTTGATGATTGGTTATGATTAGGGTTCATTAAGTGTTTGTTGTTCTCCATCTTTGAATGAAGAAGATGATTCAGGTGTAAAATGTTGAGACAAGTGGAGATTGTTGATTTGAGAAAAAGGGAGGCTGCTGTAGAATTGGGGATATCTACTTTACCCTAGTTTTAGTTTCGATGTGAGAGGAGGGAGGGACGGGTAACTATTGTTTGTGATATATCTCACGGTTGTGATCCGGGGTGTATGGTAGTTCCGTACTCCAGGGACCTTTGACCAGCTCCTATTGGCTACGGGCCTACGACCAATCCAACAACTACAGGCTTCATGTCCATACAAGCGGAACAAAATGGGGATCCAACTCTCCGGTTCGCTCACACCTTGAGTTTGGGACTTAACCATGAGGAGTTGGTGTAGTTAGCAAGGAGCCTCATTCTCAAGTAGGAAATCAGCCGATCGAGTTTCTGTTCAAAATTTGGAGATCTCTTGAAATGTGTTCAAGAGTTTATGTAGTATATTCCGTTATAAAATAATAATTATAATAAAAAGGGTAGCTAGCTCAGATGGTCATCCTCGTTTCTCAAAGGTTGATGTATTACAGAGTTTGACATGGAAGGTAGAGGTAGCTTGCCCCCCTTGCGACATATATGAGTTTGGTGTTTTGGCTTTTTCAACACTTGGTGAATTGCGAGAAGATACTTGTATATTTTTGAGAAGGTTGAAGAATCGCCTTGCTAGTCAAGATGCTAATTCCAAAATAAGATGTTTTCTTTTTCATCGTATTGGTATTACTGTCCAGAAAAGTGTTGGTGCTCTGCTTGTTGTTAGGCTACCAACAAACTCTTTGTAAAATCTGACTTTGTTTGCTTTTCTTATATAAGCCTTCTACGCGTATTTTTCTTTAATCAAATAATAATAATAATAACAATAATAATAAAATAGTATGGGATTTATAATTCCGACACACGGACAGCTTCCCTTCATATATCTATTACAGGAGACCAAGGGTTTGGCGCTAATGTATTTAAATGTCCTAGATCTGTACGGTGATGAGGTGACCTTATTGATAACAAAAATATAAACATTCCTTCAATAACTAACTTGAATCTAATTAGAAATAAAAAACTAAACCTTACGTTTTTGTTTGGTAAAATTGATGATTATCTATTTATAATAATGGGTAGCTAACTTAGCTGGTCATTCCCGTTCCTCAAAGGTTGATGCGTTCTAGAAGATCCCAGGTTCGAGTCCCCGATGGTGCAATATTGCAGTATTTGACATGGAAGGCAGAGTTAGTTTGCCCCCTTACGGCATAATCAGCTAACCGAGCAGATGACGAAATTCCTAACGATGGGAGGATTCACTAATTTCAATCTTTTTGGGGAGGAAACACTAATTAGCAATCTTGGCAGGGGAGGAAACACAAAATAACCCTTTCTTTTTAAATTTTTTTATTTCTTATCTTTTCTTTTTTCCTTTCATTTTTCTAGGATTTACTAATTACTTTCTCATAAAGCAGTTCCCAAACTTCTTTCTTCATCTTTCTTGTGTTGTTCATTCTCTTCGTTCTGCAGACTGTTGCACCCTAAGGTCGGTTCCTATGCACCTGAAAAAACAATAAATTTGACAGTTATGCTGCCCTTATGGGTGTTTGTGAAAAGACGAGGGTACTCAAATGTACCTCAATCTAAAAAAGATCCATCTATAAGTCCTTTCTCCGAAAGTGATTGTCTATGGACTGAGTCAAGACAATACAACTAATCGGTTCACACTTCGTGTGATCGTATATAGATACGAGATCGAGACAATACGACAACAAGATAACTTGTGTGATTCACTATGGATACAAGATCGAGACAATACAACAACGAAGTATGTTTACTTGATAAAAGGTTCATGCTTAACCAAACACGATAGGATTGTTATCAAGTAAATAGGAATTGACGTTTGTGTATTTTACTTCTAATTATAATAAAACAATTATAATTGCGGAAATAGAAAAGTAAAAGACACAACAAGATTTTGTTAACGAGGAAACCGCAAATGCAGAAAACCCTTGGGATCTTGTCCAAACTTGAATACTCTCAGGATTAAGCCGCTATACAAAATCTAAACCAACTTCGTATAGTTGAAACCAAGCAACTAAACCTATAGTTCACCTAGTTTCGTCTGTATCCCTACGCCTCCAACTTGCAATAAGTCACGCACTTGGAAAAATTCCTTTTCTTCGTATTCCCAATAAATCTGTTCGGTAACAACTTTTTTCAATCAACGTGATATGAGTTTGACAAAAGGCTCTTCCGTTTATCCCAACAAACTCCTTTGTCAGGTCCTTAGATCTATCCAATAACAATTACCAAAGTAATTGTCAAGATTTTGCAATCAATACTTTGAATCACAAAGAATTGTATTGATGCCGATCTACTCAACTAATCAATCAAATCTATCACAAAGATAAACCGATTATAGTTGGATCCTTTTCCAGCCGAAACAAGTATTCTGCACACCAAAGATTATGAACCCAAATATCTTCTTTGTCTTCAAATCTTCTTTGATCTTCAATAAACACCTACAAACAATCAACTTGAATCTCTTATGATCAATCACACACAGGATGGAGTCTGTTAACAATGGATTATCACAAGACGTCTTTAGAACTACAAAAAGTCTAGATCCCCGTCGAAACTTCGATCTAGTTTGAGTGAATCTTATATCATAAAAGAAGATTCTCAAGCATAAACAAACTAGTGGTGCAATCAAAGTTCAACCACCGTTAGTCAATCAAATCAATCGAAAACTAATAATAAACCGCAATTCTCTAGTTTCCCACCAACGGTACTAATAGAGCTTCTTAATCCCAAAGAAGTTTGTAAACCGAGAGGTCGTAAGAGATTTCGCCTAATTAGGTTACTTTCCTCTCCGAATAGGCGGCTCCACCAGTAACAACACAACTAGGTAGTTTTGCTGGCTCTGAGGATTTGTTTGCTTGAAATGCAAACTTCAATATTTATAGACCAAGGAAGTTTGGACACCAAGGAATTTCCAAAACCGAATATTCTCAAAGATATGCAATAAATACCAAATCAGTTTTCATAATTCCTGGAAATGCTCTGTCCAATTAATGACCAAAATCTCAGTAGAAAGTCTCTAATTAGTAAATGCACATTACCAATTTTTATTTTCTAAAGATATGCATTTTAATTGTTGGAAATTAAAATCATATAAAACTAAGAACCTTAATTGAAAGATTTTCAATTTATTTCGGCCTGGGATTCTCCTTTAGTTATTAAGGAATATCTTTGAACAATAAAAGATAAGCGTTACAGCACATGTTCAAAGTATGTCGACATCTTTATATCTTGTGTTATAACCGAGTGCACCTCTCACTAGGATCGGTTACACCAATCACTAGGATCTGTTGCACCTCTCACTAGTAAATAATCAAACGACTCTTTAAATGAGTTTTGATTCACTAAAATATAACAACCAACTTGACATACCAACGCTTGGTGGGTTCAACCGAGCTATGCTCTAACAGTTTGCCTAAATGTCACTTATATGGTAAAGTGGAAAATTTATTACATTGCCATGCGATGTAGTCTCTACCCAGCGATAGAGCCTAGGATGCTCTGTTGAGACTACGTCGGGAGACCAAATCTTTACCGTCAGCGATAGAAGCTTGGTCGCTTGATGTTACACATGTCGCTCAGTGTTCTGTCATCCAACGGATGTAAATCAATCATCTTTAAATATTCAAGCACTCATACAAGTCAATCACACCTTCATTACACCTTTCATTCGAGATGGCTTGCGCTTGCTTTATACGTGGAAAAAACTGTACACGTGTTTCCGGACCTTCCCAAAAACTGTACACGCGTGACTGAGTAATGAAATACATTTTGTTAAACATTGCAGTCTCATTTTTCAGCTTCTTTTCCAGCTTTTTCTACAATCACATCTTTGAGTCTTACACAAATCAAATAACTCTTCATTGACTTCTGAATCAAGGATCATTTTCATGTCATGTTTCTCTTCAGTTGCATTCCATTTGAGAAAACATCCATCACACCCATCAATAGGTTTCACTTGTTTCTTGGATGCGGGTGAAGCTTCTGGACAGTTTGAAACCCAATGAGAATCACTACCACAATTGAAACATCCATCTACAGATTGTTGTGTGGATCTTATTGGTGATTGCACAGCCTGATCTCACCATTGAAATTCACTGCAGATTGGTTGATTTTGGCACTTTGGGAATGTCCTTCCTTTGTTAGCATCAATATTTGCTTCCCATCCGCGAATACCATCACATTTTCTGCATTTTGAGTACATGAATGAGAACATCATGCCTGAATGTGAAGGTGATTTACGAATTTGGCAGCTGCATCTACACTGGAAATGTATAATTGTATTAATGTTTCCTCCTCACCGTAAATATACTAATTAGCATTACCTCCCCTAACGGTGGAATCACTTACCTTACAAGTGGAGCTGGATGATGAATCCCCCACTGATTCGCGCTTCCTTCTTCATTTAAGTTATTTCTTTCTTCAAATTGTGCACTTTAGAAAACTAATGGTAGTGTGTTTCATCAATCGGTCTTCTTTCTTATATACAGATGGGAAGAGGAGATGAAGAGAAAGTGACCATTATTCAATCAACAACACAAATTTGGAAGATTTCCGACCGTGCAGATGATTCATCTTCAACCTTAAACGTGTGAGATATACTTTGAAATTAGTTGAGGACTTTTCGGGAAGGTCCGGAAACATGTGTACAGTTTTTTCCATGCGTGCACAATAGCTGACTCAGCTAACCGAGCAGTGGACGGAATTCCTTATGATGGGAGGACTCACTAATTTCAATCTTTTTGGGGAGGAAACGCTAATTAGAGATCTTGGCAGGGGAGGAAACACAAAATAACCCAAAAAGAAACACTATCACATGCAACTGTTCTCATTATCATTCCATTGCTTTTCGACGTGGAAAAGAATTCAAAGTACACAAACAACTAAGATTAAAATACAGAATGAACATGGTCCAATAACCATAGTAAGAGTGACTTCAGGCGGAAGGAGCAACATTATAAAAGAGAATTCAATGGTAGTTTGGGAAGCCATTTTATCATTAGAATATGTAATGGATGGAACCATCTTACTCTCACACATTGCTCATGATAGACCTGGTCTATCTGGTATTTAGTGTCATAATAAACTGAAGCGAATTCGGCGGAAGTTGTACAAATGAATACTTCCACAAATTTAAGAAATGGAATTTGACTGAATACATATGAAGCAAACTTGTATAGAGGTACATTGAACTCCATGGGTTTTAGGTCAATTACAGTGGGAGGGAGTGTCTAGGATTCTAGAAAAAGATATATGAATTGATGCCAAATGAAGGACAAAGTTCACATCACTCAATGCAGTTGCGGAGATAAAAATCTCTGTTGGACATCCATATACGCTAAGTTAATGGTTATCTTGTTCGCTAAAGTCAATATTTGTTCCTTATGAAATGAAATGAAATTGATGAGTTTATTTACTAGTATCTGAATGGGATCCGATTGGGATGAGTTTATTTACTTGTATTTGACGGGGAAATAAAGGAAATGTTTGTAAAGGTTGGTGTAGAAATCATAGTAATGGTAATAACTAGGGAGATCTTCAGTCGTTTTTATTAATTTTGTCTTATATATTTTAATTATAAAAGAAATTTGTTGGATCATTCGTATCCAACTCATCAGATGTTGGACCGGGAGCAGATATCAAATTGAGATATGTCGTGTATTGGATAGGGATGAGCAATGTATGGGTGGATGCGGATTTAGCATCACCTGCACTCAATTCATTAAAATGACGGATTTTAGAGATACATCCGCGTCCAACCCATTACCCAACGGGTGTAATACCGCGTGTAAGCGGGTGAACCGAATGGATGCAGATGGACCGGTGGATTCCAAACATACTACTTATTATAGATAACTCCATGCGTGTTCACTAATGAGAGTGCATGATAGAGATAATCCTAAATCAAAAGTAAACATTTCACTGTAATTCATTGATCAACAGGATGTATATATGAAATTGCATATCATGACCAATCAACTGTATAGTATTTCTTCAACATTTCTTCTCATCTCATGATAATAGTGTTCTTTTTGGTCCCATAACAATAACATTTTTTCATACCTACGTTTTGAATGTAGGTCCCAGTTTTGATTGTGAATGTCGACACCTTTGACTGTTAAAGCCGGATCAAATGGAATCACACAATTGTTTTTAATTGCTTTAAAAATGACTACTGTGTACGTAATAAGGAGATAAGTGCGAAGGATGGACTCCGAAGAAAGGAAATTTATTGTTATTCTTTATATAATAATAGAATTTTTTAAAGCATTCTCATTTATCGGAGTTTCACGTTAATTTTCGTTTCTGGTTAATTCTGATCCTATCAAATTTTTTAAAGAAAATTTATTTGACGTGGTCCAATAAAACACGTGGAAAATATTTTCTGACTCCACGATTTTTTTTAATCGAAAATCGGTTTTTATTTCCTAAAAAACTTATCTCGAAAAATAAAAATATTGCCAAATATACGATACCGCCAAAAACAAATTGCACATTCGTGATTTCATCATTAAAAAAAACATTCATAAAAAAGTTCGAGCATATAAAATTTAACATATGAAAATTACTTCCTCCGTACCACATATATAAGTAGAGTACCAATTCTCTTAGATTAAGAAATTTTTTTAATTTTATACATTTCCATGTTTTTCCTGTTTTATCCTTAATTATATTCTCAATGTTAGAGACATATACTCAATTGTGATAATTCCCAAACAAATAAATAGGGACAATATAAGTAAAATATTGCTTTAAAGTTTGGACTGCGCCTATATAGTGGTACAAAGAAAAAAGAAAATTTCATCTTTATAATATAGGTATGGAGGGAGTAGTACCTCACGAAAACTTAAAAGTACAAAAGCTTATTTTCCTTTTTTTTTTTTTTTTGCCATTTTGAATTTGATTAGTGAGTTCAGCCAAGAATTAGGAAAAAAAATTCTAAATGTTGCAGGTGTCTATTTTTAACTCTTGGACTTTTTAAAAGAATCAATAGACTGCGTGAAGGTAGAGACCGAGTACCAACATCCTCTGTAATGCAAATCTAAAATTATGCTTTTTTAAGTACTGTCAAGGGGCTACTTGCAGTCGGTGACAAAAACGTTAGTGCTATTTTTATAATCTCATCAGATTGGGCATCAGATTTCAATTCATAAACCATACCAACGAAAACACAGGACAAAGGATCCGATAACGGGTGAACATATGGGTACATGGTGACGAACTCTCAAACAAAGAGGTGCATTCTACCCATCCGACATGTTCAATTTTGTAGTTTTACCAATGTGAACGCAACTAACATTTTCTATAACCCATGGATTAAAAAATGGAGAGTCAATTTTACATGGTTTCCTCTACAATATCTCAACTCTTTTCTTGCCTTGGAAACACTCCTACAAGAGTCCAAGAAGCCGAAGCAAAAGGAAAAACTGACACCATGTAAAAAGGCATTGGTTTGAAAAAATTAAGTTTTCCGGATAACAAAGAACAAAAGGATGAAGACCATTGAACAATTAAAGAATAAAAGGAGAGACCGCAGAGTCCGTTTTCAACAGATATATAGCCAGTGGATTAACTATAGGTTTTACAAAAGCCAGAGTATTCTTTCCTGGCATTTTTTAGGGAACCCCAAAAAAATTAGGGGCGACACTAAAAGACAAAAAAGGTCACCTAAACATAAACCTAAGCTATCCCATATCTCGGATTTTTCGAAATGTCCAATATGTCCTTATATAATCGGAAGCTTACACCATAATCGGTAGGTTAGAGGTAAATCGGTAGGTTAAATTGAAACTATACCTATCGATTATTGTGTAGATACTTCGGCTAATATCCCTTTTATAATCGGTAGCTTATCCAACTTGTAAGACTACCGATTGTAAGGAGCCCCATATTCAACCTTGGCCAAATTCCATAGGTTTTGAGGGGTGCTGAGCCAACTGATAGACGCATTTATGTGTCTAATATGTCTCATTTGTATGTATTGTTAGTGCTCGATTTTTTATTTATTGTGTTATTTTATGTCTTTGTAGGAAATTTTAGAGAAATAAGTCCTTGCGGCGAAATGGGCTCGAAAAGTAGTGTTTTACACCCCAGGAAAAAGTACTAAAGGCACCGCAGAAATGCACCGGAAGCACCCTAGAAATGCACCGGAGGAACCCAGAAAAAATGTTGGAAACACCCCAGAAAAATTACTAAAGACACCCCAAGGGACATGTGTTATTCGGACTCCAGCAGCGGATAAGGGGCGACCACTGGATAAGGGGTGTCCTTCTCAAATTCAAATTTCAGTTTTGGCCGGAAATTTTTTTTTCTTCCCTGGCAGATTTCAATCGGATATTTGGTGGGGTTAGAGGTAGACTAAACCTTTGATTCTGGTTGGGTAGACGTGATATGGATATGGGAAGCTATTTTGGTTGTTGGAATCGATCCAGTTGGGCTTGATTCTCGGTTTAAAGAAATCAGGGAATACGTGGTTGAGAAAAGATACTCGGGATTGTGTCGATGTTGTATGGAAGATGGCATGCGTTTGCAACGTCTTGACACATTCCTTGATGATCTGGGAGCATGTTTGGAGCGTGTAAACACTGGTTGACAGCGTGAGTAGGCAAGAAAGGAAAGAAAACAATCCGAGAATATTTTCTCTTTACTGCCGAGTCATGGGAAATATTTTGAAGTTATGGAGAGATTCGAGGGCCCTGTTGAGTATAAATAAGTTTCTCCAGGTACAAGGAAGTGATGTCGAGAGTTTTTGGAGCTAGGGAGAGCTAGAGAAGACGAAATCAGAGTTTAACAAAACTCTGTTTCTGCTGCTGCATGAAGATGAACACGAAGAACAATAGACTGTAAGAGACTGTCGTTCTTCAACAGTGACAGCGACAGTGGAGTGTGGGTCGTAGTTTCCCAAAGACTACAGCATTTCATATGTATCGTTCTTGTGTGACGCTTCCTGTGGGTCGCACATTAGCTGTTTACACCATTTTCTCTTCTTCTCATCATTTGTAAACCATTTTTGAGCCATAATAAATTATTTTGAGAGCATTTATACTATGATGAGCTAATTCCCTCGTAACCAAGGCAATGGAGGAAGCTATTCACGCAACATAAATGGGTAACTATTTCATTTAATTATATAATTCACCTAATCGCTGCTTTTGCAGAGTTTTAAATTGTTTGAATGATTGTCTTAATTATTTGTTATTCAGTTTGATAGGTTATGCTTGGTTTAAACCACGTATGGCCATCTTCCATACATCATCGAAACAATCCAGAGTATCTTTTCTCAACCACGTATTCCCTGATTTCTTTAAACCGAGAATCAAGCCCAACTGGATCGATTCCAACAACCAAAATAGCTTCCCATATCCATATCACGTCTACCCAACCAGAATCAGAGGTTTAGTCTACCTCTAATCCCTCCAAATATCCGATTGAAATCTTCCAGGGAAGAAAAAAAAAATCCCGCCAAAACTGAAATTTGAATTTGAGAAGAAGGACACCCCTTATCCAGTGGTCTCCCCTTATCCGCTGCTGGAGTCCGAATAACACATGTCCCTTGGGGTGTCTTTAGTAATTTTTCTGGGGTGTTTCCAACATTTTTTCTGGGTTCCTCCGGTGCATTTCTAGGGTGCTTCCGGTGCATTTCTGCGGTGCCTTTAGTACTTTGTCCTGGGGTGTAAAACACTACTTTTCGAGCCCATTTCGCCGCAAGGACTTATTTCTCTAAAATTTCCTACAAAGACATAAAATAACACAATAAATACAAAATCGAGCACTAACAATACATACAAATGAGACATATTAGACACATAAATGCGTCTATCACCAACCATAACCACTTGGATTGAGCTGTGGATGTAAACATAATCGGAAGCCCAGTAGGTTACAAACCCTACCGATTATAAGTTACCCCAAAATGAGTTTTTTCTAAAATCCTCCACGTAATGTATTTTGAAATATGCTATAATCGGTAAGGTGTACAACTAAATAACCTACCGATTATAACGAGCCCCAGATCCAACCCTTGCCATATTTCATAGGTTTTGAGGGGTACACAGCCAGCCATAACCACTTGGTTCGTGTTTTGGATGCAGCGATAATCCGGAGTTAAATAGGTTACCAAACTGTCCGATTATAAGTTGCCCCAAAATGAGTTTTTTCAAAAATCCTTCATGTATTGAATTTAGAAATCTGCTATAATCGGTATACTATACAACTTACCAACCTACCGAATATAAGGATCCCCAAATCGAACCCTTGCCAAATTCCATAGGTTTTGAGTGTTCAGAGCAAGGCATAACCATGTGGTTTGTGATTTGGATGTAGCCATAATCGGAAGGTCCAATTGGTTCAATAACCTACCGATTATTGGTTGCCCCAAATTTTGAAATCTACTATAATCGGTAGGGTATACAACTCATAAACGTCCGACTATGGCTATAATCGGGAACTTAATTCTGTAATCGGTAGGTTGGGGTCTATATATTAGTGTTTGGAAATTTTTTTTGGTTCATTGTCATTGTGAGATATCCGATTGAGTGAGAGAAGAAGAGGAAAAAAGAAGAAGAAGAAGAAGAAGGGGGTATATGTCGCCAACTCCCGATTGTTGCCAACTTACATAAACATGGATGGGTACGAAGAAGAACGTGAAGTTGTTGAAGTTCAAGGTTCACTACCGTTTAGAGATGACGATTTGGGGTATATGTTGAATGATCCAAACTTTCATGAATATGAAACCCTAGACGACGCTTTCATGGTAGAAAATGGAGAATCACCCGAGATCGAAGCTAACGATGCATCAAACATACATGTATGTTGTTATCAAACTCTAATACCCAAGTTATCCATGTTATGTGCTTTTGTGTGTGTTTTTGAACGTGAAAAATTCGATTTCAGCATGCATTGAATGCCATGAACGACATTAAATCGGTAGCTAATTTAGTACAATACCTACCGATTGTCGACAATCGGAGGTCCATTTATGTATTAAGCTACCGAATACATTAAAATCCCCAAATTGAAATCTTAAATTTGTCACAGTCGGAAGCTTTATACATACATAAACGTCCGATTGTATAACGTCGTCCCCAATACGAATTTCTCCAAAAATGAAATATTTGTGATTCTTGATATTTCATAATCGGTTGGTTATGAATTAACTTATCGTCCGATTATTGAAGTTTTTTACACATAAGAATTTTACATTTGTGTATGTTGTTAATAGGTAGCTTATGGTAGTACAAGCCTACCGATTATGTACATTCGAGTGAGTTGTATAACAATTGATTACTGATTGTTGTACAATCGGTTACTTATTCTATAAACTGCCTTCCGATTTCTAATGCATAACTTCTTGTTGTTGTGCGTAGGCTGTTGTAGCGGTTGATGACGATTATTATTTGAGGCCTGATACTTCCATACACTATGCAAACAATCTAGTATGTTCATGAATCATCTTTTCTTTTTCCAATCATGTATGTTAGATGGTTATGTTTATTATTTTTGTTTTGTTATATGCGCATTTAGATATTTGAAAGTAAGAAGGAGGCCAAGGAATGGCTTATGAACAAGGCTAAAGAGAACATGTGCGTGCTAGTTCAAAACCGTTGCGTTAGGAAGATTCAGTTTGAAATGATATGTGAGCGAGGTGGGGTGAAGAAGAGTCACGAAGGAAAGAATAATAAGTATGTAAGGAAGACGGAGAGAAACAAATACCGATGTCATACAAAGAAGATTGGATTCCCATTTAAGACAATCGGATCCAAGTATTGGATGACAATGCCTAAATGTGGATATCTCTTAGCGGACACTTTGAATTGCGTGGTACATTTCTTTGTTCCTCCTAAGTATGGACACTCTTTTACGTTTGCACCTACAAGGACGGTTTGCGATGAATCGGTTAAAGATAGAAGAATTGTTATGGCATTTGTGAATGACTTCCATTTTTTCGGTTTAAGAGTAAAGATAGATTGCCCATTACCTCCGTTGGGTGGTTACAATGTTTACTTCCCAAAGAATCATTGTAACGATTGGTTGAAACAATATGAGACCAACATGTTGGATTTGGATCGCGTCATGAACAAACACTTCCCAGAGGGCCTACTCGAATTGGTTCCGTCGGATGATGAAGATAAATGATCGTTACTTTTGAAAGATATATTTTTTTTGGAATTTTTTGGAAACTTTTATGAAGTATAAAGATATAATCGGTAGGTATATTATTAATATATCAACCGATTATACAAGCTTTTGCAAACAGAAATAATCAATGTTATAATCGGTTATCATATTTTCTAATTTAACTTCCGATTGTAAGTCTGACAAAAACATTGAATATTTTTCCCAGAATCGGTAGGTAACATATTACATAAACATCCGATTATCAACAAACTCTGACAAAAACAAAGTGAAATTTTTTTCCAAGAATCGGTAGACAACATATTGAATTAACTTCCGTTTGACACCAAACTCTGACAAAAAAAAGTGAAATTTTTTCCCAGAATCGGTAGACAACATATGACAAATACTTCTGATTTCTTATAATCGGTATACAACATATGACAAATCCTTCCGATTTCCTATAATCAGTAGGCAACATATCTTAATAACCTCCGATTGTGACCATCGATCAATCTTTATACTGTTGCCACAGACTTCAGGAATTCATAACTCCCATCATAAATGAATTCTTCACCCTTTTCCACTAAGTAATGTCTTTTTGCGAGTGTCTCCTACATAAACAAACAAAAAATAATGTCAACTTCGTTTTAGTAACAAAGATTAGACACCTGGTGTTATTTAAAAGAAGTATGCAAATACTTACAAATTGTTGGATCGACAAGCATAAGTGGCTAGTGTTAAACATCCTCTTTTGTATAGTTATGTAATCATTTACCCCTTTTTGGACAAGTCGGAAACAATCATTCCCTGAGAGATCATTCTATAATCTCATCATTGGTTTCACCCCTCAATCGATATTGATTCACAAGATAAGTTAAATGGACGAATTCTTCGACGTGTCCGTTTATTGAACCAATTCGGCAGAAAAGATCAGGGGAGTGGCGGTTGTTTGGGTTACCGGTGTCGGCGCAGAATTTTTCATGAATTCTCCCCAAATAACTCATACTCATTATGCCGCCTTGCCTACGTTCTTCTCCTCGTCTCGGATAGAATTGAACATAGTGCCTACATAAAGATAAATCTTCTTCAATCGTGAACTCTGTTGGATTGATTAATGGTTGGGGCATTATGTTGAAGATGATGTTGGAGAGAGTTTAAAGGTTCCATAGGGGTAAAAGGATACAATCCTTATATATAATTTAGAGGTCCAACGGCTCTATTTTGTTGGGGAAACTGTATAATCGATAGTCAAATAAGGTGACGTAACTTCCGATTATACAGTTACCCCAAATTTGGTTTTTGCAGAAATCTCAAATTTTTCGAATTTGAGAACTAAAATAATCGGTAGATAATAGGACTTCCGATTATACAGTTTCCCCAAATTTTGTTTTTGCAGAAATCTCATTTTTTTCGAATTTGGGAACTAGAATAATTTGTAGTTAACCTGCCTACCGACTATAAGTTGCCCCAAATTTCTTCTTTGACGAAGTCACCAATTTTGGAAATTTAGGAGGTACTATAATCGGTAGCTTAGTGAGGTGCTCAGTCCTACCGATTGTTATAGAAGCCAGATACGAGTTAGGAACAAAAACACACTTAATCGGTAGTATAATCACGTTAATAAGCTTCCGATTGCGGTATATTAATCGGACACAAAAAAGCTTCCGATTGTGTAAGGGCATTAACGTATTCTTCGCTTTTTTGGACATCCCTTAACGTTGTGTATGGGTTGGGAATAAAAAATTCGCCCCTAATTCTTTTGGGGTCGCCCCTAAAAATGCTAGGTATTCTTTTTTTTTTTTTTTTTGAAGGAAACAGATCTTTTATTATATTAATCCTCATGTAAAATGAGACGTTGCATAATACAATAGTAGTATTCAAGATCATTGAACAAATAAGAGTATTTCCAATTCATTATGATTTTTTCAACTAAAATGTGAGTGATTACTGTGTTTTCTTAATTTTTTCGTTATTTTGAACATAATTAACCAATAAACAATGAAGAGGGAGAACAAATGCATTCAACTATCATAAGAGCAAAATGTAATAATCATGATAAATTTTATGATTTTGATTTTCAACAGTAAATATAGGCATGTCCGTTAGAAATCTAAACATCAATCACATAGACATCAATGCGCCTGTCAAAAATAACGAATATATTCCACCACATAAATTTAATTTTACCAAACTAGAATATATTCAGATGCACCATGCGGACAATTTCTTAAAATTATCTAAATTCCAATTTATTCTTGACATCAATATGAAAATATTTTTAGGTTTGTGCAGAGAAAAAGAAAACGAAAAAAAGGATATTAAGTTAACCAAGAAAATCAATGCTCAAACCCATTTTACCTTAAATGCCTACAGAATCACATGACACCATAATCGAGATGGATGAGTTTACAAGAATAAAGCGGATGAACGAATAACTTCTAATCAATTTATAAAGCTTTGACAGTTTATGAAGCTGTAATAAATGTTATGAGGTTTGAAGATGTTTTAATATCTCTCATGGTCAACAACTTAATGTGTTATTAGTTTTTCTGTTAATATTATTTGTTCATGATGAAATTAATTTCAAAATATGTCTCCAATAGTTATCAAACGGTAAACCAATCCGTGCGTAGCACGGGTGAAAATTAGTTTTTCTAGTTTGAGACATTGGATAATAGTCCACATGAGCTAACTTTGCATGTCACAATCTTGCCAAGTACGTTAGTTGACATAACTTTCATAAAATTGGATGGGTGTCCAATGGATGGGTGATATACCACTCGTGTCTAATCCGTGAAAATAGCCGGCTTTAGAGTTTCACCCATGTCCAATCCACTAAATTGCAGGTGTCCACTCACTAAATTCCGAATTGGGCAGGGTGAAATCCACGGGTACGGACGTTTTTCCCACTCGTACACAGTGATTATTGGATTGAGAGGCGTTTTGCTCACCCCTAGGCAGTGATTATTGGATCGAGAGGCGAAAACTGGACCATCCTCACTCCCAATATGTAATGTGTCAGTGCTGCAAAGACTGGAATGGAGAATAAGTGAAAGAAGAGGAACAAATGCCCAAGACGAAAATGTCGCCCATAGCCGTTCTTTTTGAACGATCTTTTGGGGACTACTAAAAAAAATGGGGGGATTACTCTCAAGTTTTTGGGGTGGTTATTGGTAGTAATTTCCAATCACCCCTTATCTGCTTTTTTTTATAAATACCTACTTTATCCTTAATGATAAACTTAGTTAGTGTGATGATTAATTAGTGTTAATATTATGATTAGTAACTGATTAGTTAGTGACTAGTGAGTTATATTAGTGGGATTGTTTTGTTATAAACATTATTTTGAGAGAGAAGAAGAAGAAGAAGAAGGAAATAGGAAGAAAAGATGGGTGAACCAAAAAAATTTTATTCTGAGTTTACTAATTATGATATGAGTGATTCATGTGATGATACCTCAGAATCAGACCCCCCTTAACCTCATTATGTATTTGTCAATACTTCTAATGATCCGGAAATGAGTTATTTGTTAGATGGTGAAAGCTTTTTGCCCCAAACTCAACCTAACCAAACATATGATGGATTTTATCAGCCACAACCTGAAGATGAAGCTATGGGTACTCAGGTATGCCTCATATTTAGTTAATGTAGCTTGAATTGTGCAAAAATTTGGCCAAAGTCAAAATCTCTGGAAAAAAATCGTTTACGTAATCCTAGTTCGGTTACCAAATTTTGTTTGCGAGGAAACCGAACTGTTCTTAATATGTAGTTCGGTTACTAAGTTGAGCACACGCAGGTAACCGAACTGCATGTTAATGGTGGTTTTTTAGAGTTCGGTTATGTAATCCCCAGAACATTATACCGAACTCTTTTTATAGAGTTTACAGAGCATAGTTCGGTTAAGTGAATATCAATACCTTTATTACCAAACTTTCTGTTCGGTAATGTCGCAGAATATATGTATATTCGTTCCTAACCGAACTTTCACATACAAAATCTAAATACATAGTTCGATAAGGCCAAAATTTATTTCCTGAAAACTAGGTAACCGAACTTTGAGTTCGGTAGGGTCGCAAAAAAACTAGATTACCGAACTTTAAGTGTTAAATGTTTATGGTATTGACGTTGTGCTATTACATGTAGGCTCCATGTGATCCAATTGAACCAATGGAAAACCAACCTTCCTCGGTTCGTATTTTGTACGATGACACATCCCATCACTACATGAATGACTTGGTATTCACAACTCCGGGAGATGCAAAGGTTCGGGATAGACAACATGCACAAATATACATGTGCGTATTAGTATTGAATGGGAGAGAAAGCAAAACTCGCTTTCAAATGGTTTGTGAGAGAAGCGGTGATCCCGATAAAAGCCACAAGAGGAAGGGTTATGTTTATAAAGGAAAGACAAATAGGAAGAACAAAACTTTCTCAAAGAAGATTCATAGCCCATTCAAGCTTGCATTTAATTTAAACGAAGAAAGGGGTGGATGGGTACTTTACAAGGTTACGAATGGTTGTCATAATCATCCTCGTCCGGAGCATCTTGAAGGACATTTCATGGCGGCAAATCTAACTCCTAAAGAGATGGACAAGGTAGCTAAAATGAGGAAAATGAATATTTCACCGCTTCAAATGCTTCAAATTCTAAAGGAGGATAACAAGGATAACCACTCATCTTTGTCCACCATTAACAATGCAATTGAGACAATTAAAAGGAAGGAACGGAGAGATAGAAAAGTAATGCAACAATTGTTTCTTTTGGCCCAAGAGAAAAACTACGCGGTTCAAAAGGATGTGGATTCGGAAGGAGAGATAACACAACTCTTTATTGCGCATCCGACGAGTGTCCAATTGGCTCAAAGCTTTCATCAAGTTCTAATAATGGAATGCACTTATAAGACGAACAAGTACGAGATGCCATTATTGAATATTGTTGGGCGTACTTTGACAAAGTCACCGTTTACCGGGGCGTTTTGTTTCTTAAGAGATGAGCAAGAACCTAGTTACATTTGGGCACTACAACAAGTTAAGGCAATCTTCCGAGGTGATGATATCCCCGGGGTTATAGTGACGGATAATGATGTCGCGTTGATGAATGCAATAGAGGAAGTGTTCGCACTAGCACATAATATGGTTTGTACGTTCCATATATGGTGTAATTTAATGAATAGGTGCAAGCCAATAATTTGTCCACCCAAGAAAATAGGATATGAAGAAATTAAGATGCTACCAGAAAAGGAAAGAGCGAATGCAAAAGAGAAACTTGAAAAAAAAATACGATGAAAATTACGCTAAATGGGTTGCATTCAACGGTGAATGGGAAGCATTGTGTTGGTCGCCTACCGAGTAAGAGTATTATCTAAATCTTGAGGACTTTATTTCCCATTGGGATACTCCCGATTACCTCGGTGTTGTATCGTATGTTCTTCACCAATGGTTGGAACCATACAAAGAGAGGTTCATTTATGCCTATACCAACCAATATAAACACTTGGGGAATCAAGCGACAAGTTTAGTAGAGTCGACTCACCACCGGTTGAAGAAGAATCTCTTTGGATGTGTTGATAACTTCGTAACCGTGTGGAATGCTATGGAAAATTACTTCAAGCGTGACATTGATAGAATCAAAGAGAAGTTCCAAAAAAGCTGTATATTTAAAATGGAAGGAAAATATGCCGACAACCCATTGTTCAAGGGGATCCATTACAACGTATCTCGGCAATGTATGAAGTTGTTGATTATAGAAGTCGAGTTGATTGATAAGTGGCAAACCAAGGCGGATGAGGTGTGTGTATGTAACATGAAGAAGTCTATGGGACTCCCTTGTCTCCATATGATAATCAACTACGAGTATGGCGTAATCCCTTTAAGCGACATTGATACATTTTGGAAGCATCTAAGTTTCATCCCTCCTCCAAAGGAAGAAGAAGTTGAAGAAGAGTTTGGTGATAATGAAATGGGCAGAACCGTACTAGAGATTATCGTGGCATGAACAAGCTCCAAAAACAAATCTTTTGGGATGACATGAGGAAAATCATATATCCACAAACGCAAGAGAATGTCTATGAACCGGAAAAAGGCAAACCGAAAGGTAGACCAAGCAAAAAAGAAACTAAAAAGCAACTACGAGAATATGCAAAGGTGTTACGTAAGAAGAAAAGTGAGCAAAACGAAAATACTAGAGATCCTTGTGGCCATGAATATACCGCGGAAATGTACGTGGAGAAAACCAAGAAACGGGGTAGGAGTATTGAGGAGAAAGGCGAAACAAGTGAGCGAGATTTGAAGAAAAAAGGTCTGATGTGTCCATCACAACCAAGCCAAACATCTTCCGTCGACGTGAAGCTTAAGTCTCCAATGTGCCCCATCCAGCCATCTTCCCTAGACGTGAAGGTTGAGGCTCCAAATAAAGACTATTTCAATGAGCTACCTCTATACATTATAGAATATGTCATTTCCACCGACGACATTCCTCCGGATGGTAATTGTGGTTTTCATGTTGTGAATCAACAACTTGGGCCTTTCATCGAAGGTGAGAAGCGAAATAATGGGTATGCAATCACTCATATAAGGCAAAGGTTGTTGTCCAAACTAAAGGAGAATCCGGACTTTTACAAGACAATGTTTTGGGAGGATGAAGGTAGTATCAATGAGGAATTTGTTAGGTATCAACGTCGTCTTCATGGGGGACATCCGATTACATCGGATTATTGGATGAGCATGCCTATATGTGGACACTTAATCGCCGATGCATTCAATTGTGTGGTTCATTATTTCTCAAAACATGCAAGTTTCACCTTCACGCCGAAAACAACCTTATGTGTCGAGAAACTCAAACTAAGGAGATGTGTGATAGCATTGCTTAACAACAACCACTTTATAGGCCTCCGGTTAAAACCCGATTGTCCATTGCCTCCAATATGTGCAACCTCTTATTGGCCTGCATTTAATGCGGATAGAATGTTGGGTTGGTGTATCATGTATGAGCCTAACATGGAGATGTGGAATGCTTTGAAGAAGTCGGAAGAAATTGTGCATGAAGGTCAAATTTCACTTGCGGATGATTAAATAACACATGTAATGGAACTAAGTATGATTATCAATGGATATGTTTTTTGAAAAGTTTTATTAATTTTTGAGTAAATATTTGTAATTTATGAAGTTGCCAGAAGAGAGTTCGGTTGGCAGATCCAAATATCGAGTCTGCTGAACCGAAGTTTGGTGATCTCACAAAATTCACCAGGTAACCGAACAATAAGTTCGGTTACGAAGATAAATATTAACAGGTTCAGTAGCTTAACATTGTAACTAAGAATTTGACATTGAAGTTCGGTTAGGAAATGAAATTACAAGACATTGCCGAACTTTAATAGACAAAAGTTCGGTTTGGAAGTGAAATTACAGGACAATCCCGAACTCTTACAGGACTTTCCAAAATCAAATCACGTACCATCTAATATCCGAAACGCGTTACGAAAAAGTCTTTAAGGAGGCGGAAATGATATTCATATTTGAAATCCTTTCTCTTCCATCTTCGCCATTCATTTTTTGATGTTAAAATGATTTCGCTGAATCCTTCACCCCTAAGTCGATACCGCCTTACAATACGAAATAAAGTCATAAATTCCACAACTCGTTCTCTAATATTTTCAAATCGAATGAACAAAGCTAATTGATCACGGTTATAAGGGTTTGTTGTGTCTATGGTGAATTCCTCATGGATTTTGCCCTAATAACTTTGACTCATTCTTCCATTCATTCTTCGTTCTTCACCCCTCTTTGGATAGTATAATATGTAGTTCCTGCAAAGAGAAAGATCTTCTACTAGAGTAAATTTAGGAGTAGTAGCTGCCATTTTTAGGATATTTTGAAACAAAATGTTAACCATGAAACACATATATATATATATATATATATATACCACTTGGGTGTATAACGGCTATAAAATTAGCCGTTGCTTGATATATAGTACATAATTTTAAAATTATGTACTAGATTTGTGTCAAATAAAGGACATTTAAATTTCAAAATAACCAGTTCGGTGAGGAGTGAAAAACTTGCGATCCAACCGAACAATAAGTTCGGTTGACAGATAAAGACATGTCGTCACCGAACTTATTTGTGGAGGCTCACAGCCAAAGTGATCATATATACGATTCCAAAAACACTCCAAAACAAACCTAAGAGCTGGTGTATATGATTTCTACTTCACTGGAATCCCTTTTCAGACATGGAAAACACCAAAAATTTGAGTCTCCAGAGTAGTGTTCGGTGACCTATAGAAATTTGATCTCCCAACCGAACTTTTTGTTCGCTTTTAGCATAAAAAGTGGATATAACCGAACTTTATAATGAAGCCTCACGGCCAAACTGAATACATATATGATTCCATAAACACTCCAAAACAAACCTAAGAGCTGGTCCATGTTATTTATGATTCAAGAGAATGCCTTTTCCAACAAGTCTAATAACAAAAAATTGAGTCTCCAGATAAGAGTTCGGTGACCTAAGCTATAATGATCTGCTAACCGAACTAATATCTATTGGACCTAAGCAAACTGCCTCTAAACGGTTCTTCAAGTTTTTTGAACTTTAGCAATTCTTTTGGGAGATTTACTATATGCGGGAGTCCGTGACTCAATCCTGGTAGTCTGGGTGTTTGCTTGGCACGCATTGCTTATAAAGATTGATTAATCGACGATGAAATTTTTTCGAATCGACGATTAACGTCGATTTTGCGATGTTGGCGAAGAAGAAGAAGAGGAGGAAGAAGACGAAGAAATAAAAAAGAATCAGTTTTGAAACTGATTATAGGTTTTAAATTAGATTTTAATTAGGGTTTAATTAGTGAGATGGATTACTGGGTAGTGGGTTAGATTAGTGGGTTATTAGGGTTAGTTATAACCTTAATTAGAATAAGGGCAGATTAGTCTTCCTAATCTTTTAAGACACCCCTTATAATGTAGGGGTGGACATTTGTATCACAAAGTAGTCCCCCACCCTTTTTGAGTAGTCCCCAAAAAAATCGTTCTTCTTTTTTTCCGAAGATAATGCAGAAATTTGAAGCTCAGTAACAACAGTAATGCAATAGACCAATACTGATATAGACACTAGGTAGCACAAATCAAGCAAAAATTGAAGAAACCAAAACAAATTGTGTTTCTGGTTCATAATCAGAACCAATAAAAATTAGAACTTGAGACGGGTGTTGGCGACACAACCATCACTGTCTAATCTACAAAAACCAAATTGCAAGTATTGTAAGGTACACGAAAGATTAGCAGTGTATGGGCGCATTAACATTCACCAATTCTGGCTCTGGTTGAAAGTCAGATTTTCCAACAGGCAAAAAACTAAAAACTGAGCTACCGGTAGTCGTCATCTTATAGATGTAAGCCAGAAGCTGCAGCAGATAAGAATAGAGAATCTGACCTTCAACATTTGAAACCCAGAAGGACCACGTAACCTCATCATCTTCTAAAGTGTCTTCACTTTGCAGAGAAGTTTAAGACTTGGAATAACTTCGTGTATTGAGAATTAATTTCAACTGAACTGTGCATTTCCTAGATTATACACCCAAAGGACTCGGAAATAAAAGGGTTTAGTATTGGTTTGATCTTATAGCACAACAAATCTTTTAGATCAGGTGCACAAAATTCAAAATTCACAAACAAGTTGCTATGTGGGTTTTCCTTCAGGACTTTCTGCCACATTTTCTTTCCTAGAACCTGGTTTGGTCCGACTTTCAGCAATTTTCACTTCTTTCTCAGTTTCTACTCTTATGTCTACTTCAGCATAAATCGCATTCTCTTCTTTCTTGGCTTCAGTCATCACCTGCAGTAGTTCCACAGGGGTGGCTGCTGGGTCCAGCTCATGGCAACCCTTTGGGGCATTTTGGGCCTCTTCACCTGTTAGCATGTAGGAAGGGACCTGATGCGAAAACCGGAACATTTCTTCTCTTGGGATTCTCCTTGCTTCCCCAGGATCTAGGTGCCGATGGAAAACAGTCTTGAAACCTGCAACCTTAACTAGAGGAGTAACAGTAATACCTTGCTCCTCATCAAAATCATCGAGCACTTCCACCATTTCATATTTATGTATGACCTCTTCAGGAGTAGATCCATCCCAATCAGAGGACCAGTTACAGTAGAGAGCCCAAATATCACCTTTCCTAGGAACTATTCGAACAGCGCCACGTACACCTTTTGTCCATGTAACTCTATGAGAAAAAAAGTTCACTGATTTGTTTAATTCATATCTCCCAACCCTGAAATCCCCACAAGTTTTGGAGAAGCCCAATCCAACCCAGTCTATTGGCCCTAGTTCACTGCAGGATTTGCCATTGAGCCAACTCATACGCATCTTAAATGGACTCCGCGAGATCACTTTTTGAACCATGGCATAGTAACGAGGCATCCCATCGTCATTATCATATGCAGCCCACACCTGGTTCTCCCCAAATGATTTTTCGGATCTATCCTTGTCAAAATCATGAAAATCTGGATCAGGGACACTGATAACTAAGGATTCATGGGTTTTACCTTCTGTATCTACAGAGGATGCATCACGTGTGACCTTCATATCCTGAACTGCTTTCTTAGTATCCAACTCAACTGATTTCTTCTCATCAAGTGTATCACCATGCACTGGAAATGGTTGTTTTTGTTTCTGTTTCTCTTCCTCTTTCTTTCCTCCCGTCTCCTGGGCCTTGTTCGCAGAGCTCAAGCTCCATTCACTTAACTTCTTGCGAATTTCTCTCTTGCTTTTTTCTACCAACATATTTCGAAGTTCCAACTGTGTCAAATCTTTCGTACTATTAGGTTTACTGGTATAATAAAACCCATTGGGCCATCCTGATGTAGAACAGCCTGGTTGAAATCCTGAAGTATTATAATTCCCACCACCACTTCCAAAGGCCACTTGATCAGCCATATTCCCTCCATAATAATTCCCACCATCTATGATTTTTGTTTTCTTTGCAGGTTTTCCCCCCTGGAGGTCTTGACCAGATCCGCTTACTGGTCTCTTGGAAACAGTTTTCTTCTTCCCGAGGGCTTCTTGTCTTCTGACAGCTGCTGCTTGAGCCTCATCACGTTCTCTCTTTAATTTCTCATAGGCTTGCTGAGCCATATTCGCAGCTGTACCAATATCAGCTGCTGGACCAAAGTGAATATCCGTCTGATTATTCTGTTTTTGATGCTGCTGGGAGAAGGACCAAGAGGTGGATGAATTTGAACCATTAGTGGGAGGATTTGGTGCTTCTATTGCCAAAAAGGGTTCATGGCAATTGGGACACAATAGGTTATGATTCAGATAAACCCGTAGATATTCATACTGCATCTTGCAGCGATTGCAAGAAGTCCAAAATGTATTGGGTTTTGATGGTCGAAGAGGAGCAGGAGCAGGAACAGTTGTGGGACCGGCATGAGTTGTACTCTTATGTGATCTTACTTCCGAAGATTTATTGTCCGTAAAGCCATTCGCAGCTGTGAACGATGAACCCCTAGTAGTGGTTGGAACTTTATGATGAGATGTTCTCGGCGGAAACCTCTTCTGATCATAAGCTGCTCTTTTCGTCTTATCAGACAACAAACTCCATGCCTCTGAAATGAGCTTAAATGCCCCATCTGCCCCTACTGATTTGTTCTTGTCTGGGTGAAGCAACAGAGCTAATTTCCTGTATTGTTTTTTCACTGTTTCTTCATCTGAATACGGACTCACACCAAGAATACCATACCAATCGGCTTCCCCATACACCTTGTTCTCTGCTGAGAGATACACATCAAATGTTGACAACATATGGGAGATGCCTTCAAGTCCTGGATACAAGTTTTGAGCTTTCGTAGCAAATTTTTTGGCACCAGCAATGTCCTTTGCACTAAACTTCTTCTCAGCGATTTGTTTCGCTCGTGCTGCTTCATCTCTATTACACTCCATTTCCTTCCTCCTCCCTTCTACTTCTGCCTCTCAGTTATTCAATCACCACGGAATCAAACAGTATTTAACTCACCAATATCCAACTCTGCAGTTAAGATCATTCCACTATTTGAACGCGCCAATTTCAACTTCAGTCAACAAGACCTTGATTCAAACAGAAACAAAAACAATTAGAGAAATCAGACTATCACTGAACTCACTACGACAACCATACTAACCCTATTTCCCAGCAAGTGAATCTACAGAAATGTACAGAAATGAAACCTAAGATCCAAACCACAATTACAACAAAATTGAAGCATAATGTGCTCACAGAAAAGAGTGCTTAAGCTTTCCGCGGACTAACAAAGCAAACAAACAAACAGCAAAACATATAAATAGGAATCAAATTCATGGAGTAATGGACAAGCTAAAGACGCCCATAATTTAACCTAAATAAATACCTTTTTACTCAATTTCGCAACAAAATTTCACGCAACCATTTCTCAACCTAACACGGTGACATCAATCTATACTAATTTTTGCTTGACACTCATATCTTAGATCCAAACTGTACTCAAACCTCCAAACCATAACTTTAACCACCAAACAGCTCATGAATCACTAACAAAACAGCAAAAAACAATAAACAGATCTGAGATTTCAAGCATGTAAGAATTTCTAACGATTCACATTCAAAATCAACTGAAACCCTAAAAAAAATTGATCTCGTTCTACAGTACACAAGTAAAAAGTAAAATGAACAAGAAATCTTACCAATTAAGTCACCCTAAATCGAACCCTAATTTGTATAAGGGTATGAAGAATTTAAATTCCGACATCAACATAGCTCCATCATAATCAACATTTAACCGCGCTGAATTTTGATGTTTTGTTTCCCACCCAAATCTGATAAAGAGTTGTTCCTTAAAACAAGACCCTATTTTTGTTTGGGTTTTGTGAAAAACTCCTTCTAAAACCTAAGTTTTTCTTTTGAAACTGAAAATACTAAAAGGAATTTTGGGATTTTTTTTTTGGTAGTTTGGTTTTTAAAGTACTTTTCCCTTCTTCTTTTTTCTATTTCTAACTTGAGTTAAAACTTATTTAACCATGGTTAACTTCTAACTATGATATGGTTTGCAAGTGGACTAAAATTGATAATGTTTTTTTGGAATTAATAACTAATAATGAGAGGGAGGATTATATTCTAATTTTATTTTATTTTGTTTTTTATTATTTACCATTAGATTTTCCATTCGTTCCAAGATCCTAGTTTATTTTGTTTTATTTCTGAAAGAAAATTTTAAAACCGTTTATTATCCTTTATATTCATTTTTGAACAACTTATCAATATCAAGATATATGGCTTTCTAAATGGTTGAGAGAAAGAGAAATAAAAACAAGGGATTTCTGTCAACAATTTAGAGCAATTGATATAATTTATTTGTATTATTATATTTTTGTTATTTAATGGTATTATTAGTTTTACTGCTTGGAGTGTCTTTACATGAGATATAATGTCAAGTAGTAATACATTTCGGTTTTACATTGCAATGGATATATAAGACTCGTCAATACTACAGTAGAAATAACAAAAAGTTCATTGGTTAAAAGTCCAGAGGAGAGAAAAAAGACACATCATATCGCGAATTCTTTCTTATACCAAGCCATGTAAATTGTCTTACCTTGTGTAAAAGCAGTGATAATTGTTTCTCAAATTCACGCTTAGTATTCTTTTCATAAGACGACACATGTATCTACAATGGATTTTCTTTAAAAATAAGATGTTTAAAATTTGTCTTCTTGTTACCTTTTCATGGATGAGCTGGCTTTGGTGGTCGATAAACAACTTTGACAACCATCACTTTTGAAGCCTTTGATTGAGAAAGATTTTTCAGCCTTAGAAACCTTATGTCTTTGCTAGTGCTTGGAGCATTATTCTTGTATAACACAATTCTTGTACGTCAAGATGCCATTTATTTACTTCTAATATAAATGTTAGTTTGTTCAAGTTATTATTAAACTTTTTTAAGTGCTCATTCAAGCTGATAGTCTCTTCTTCGCACCTTTTGATATGTACAAGAGCAAAAACTAGTAAATTATTCATCACTTGTTCATATTGGACCCGTAAATCTTCTTGTCAAACTATCATCTCAGTACTCTTCAAATTCTCTAGTTGATTTTTGAGTTGTTCTTCTCGATTAAGTCGTTCACGTACTTCATCTTCACGACTTGGTATTAGTTCAACATCATCACTTCTTCTTTTCGTAAGTTTTTGGGATCTTGACATAGTTTTTCATATTTTTATTATTTTTTTGTTGATGGTGCTTTACTCCTTCAAGTTTGCTCTTCCACTCCCACTAGCTTTTACATATATGTTCTATGGTAAGCTTGTCAACATCCGAATCTTTATGAATTTATCATCATCAATTTCAAAATTATTACTTAAATTATTATGGACTTTCCTTTATCAAGTTCAGAATCATCACTAGAAGAATCAAGAATGTGAAGAAATCATATCCTTTTGCAAGACAACAATATACCAATATTCATATTAACTTGTGAGTCAAAATTATGAGTCTTGCGAGAATCTTTCGAGAAGTTTGCTTTGTACCCATTATCTCAAGTTTTCTTTGATGACTACATGATCAAGTATTATTTGTTTTTCGGGTAGCATCCTTTCATCTTCACAATACTTCAATCTTCTAACAAGTTTGAATCCGGTCAACTTGGAAAAGTCGTTAGCTTTCAAAATAACATGTTATATCGCCTAAATACGAGAAAAAAATTAACAAATAACCTTTTAATTAACTTTTTAATCGATATAAACTCTTTATCGATAATAATCAACTATATTATTTGGTCTCATACGAAGAGTTACAAATGACATGAGATATTTTAATGTGTTGCTTCCTTCTTAATAGTACTATCTTCATAAACATCTATAACAACATTTCAAGCTTTTCTAAAGGTTTCACAAATAGCAATATAATGAAAGATATCTTTGATAAAATTAACATGAAAGGCATTAAGAACCTTATGATTTAGTTTAGCATTTTTATAATCATCTTTTTCCCAATCAGAAAAGATCCAAACTGGGTTGTAGTACCCTCTTGAAGCCTCATATGAATATCTCGTCATTATCATTATCTAAATTAACTTCATAGTCTAGAGATATGATAAAAAGATTTCACGTAACTTCCCACTTCCGATAATTTGTATTGGAAAAAGAAGGAGGAACAAGAAAAGTTAAGGACATGTTTTCTTGAATCCCGGGTTGTGGATCGGTTCAAGCATATATCACGCATAAACTGTTACCAATTATTAATTAATACGAAGGTCTTTAACTTTTCGATAACCTATATACCAAATCCTAGTTGTCGTGTATCCTTTCCTTAAGTTGAATTGATAAGTTTGATATACAATGAATAATCTTTGCTTTTATATAATAACATAGGTAAGAAGTATTATGTGGAAAAGTAAAAGCAACACACAAATTCCTTTAACGAGGAAACCTACGGTTTAGGGGCGAAGCAAACATTATGGAAAGAAAAAGACAAATTTTACAACACTCACCTAAACCAAAAAATGGTCATTCGAGTCTTGCTTTTATCATAAATGAGGAAATATGTTGATCTTAGGGAGGGAAGCAGAAAAAAAAAAGTGTTGAGATCAGAGTGTGATGTTCTTTGCAACATGATATGTATATATTTTTATATGTGAAGGATTCTCCGTGTGATATTGAGATAAGGCTTCTACAAAATCAGGTTTTAGACTTGTTCATAAGTTTTATTTGATTTGTTAATAGATTGAGTAACCTATTTATAGTAACAATTTTTTCACATGCACTGATGTCGTATGAAGTGGAAGTTATAGAGTAGTGGCGTATTGGAGTCTGTGGGGAATGTGATAAAGTTGGCATGTATCATTGGGGAAGACTGGCAGTTACACACCCATTTACTCCCTTTATTATGTCAACTGTTCGCACCACCTGGTCACTTTCATGTTGTGTGTGTGTTGCTACACCGCACGTTCAAGACCGCCACCACAAAACCCTAATGAATACCCCCCACCCCCATAACATATTTGATATCTCATATAATATTAATGATAGAATTAATAATACTATTATGAATTCACAAAAATGACTTACTTTGTCAATCAGTTGACCCATGAATTGGAATACTTGTGACTATCAAAGATGATGAGCATAAATATGATGAGACTAGTGGGATTCGTAGAAAATGGGTAAACCAAATAAAATATGTATCTACTTATGCCTTGAGAACTTAGATGGCATGATAGTATCAATCAACATTGATATGCCTTTGGAAGTAGATGACCCAGGCGCTAGCATTGAGTAGTTATACATTCATGGTCATTAGAGGTCTTCATGGCATCAACGTATAATGATAAACAACCATGAAGGAACATAGTAGAATTGATGACGATAATAGTTGAATATTGACGCATATGAGTTGTAAATGTTGATAATTATGCAATATGTGTTATTCTTATCGATTTGCAATCAATTCTGACTGATCATGTGAATCATTGGCATCAATCTAGTGATTACACATGGTATTTGAATCACTTTACTGATGATGCAAGGTAGTGGCAACGAATCATCAATGATGCAAGCTAGTGCCGTTACTCGTGGATGACTCAATTTCAGATTATATTGGTGATGCAATCTCATGACATCACTTTAAAAGTTGAGGTAGACTCATAGCATCACTAGGTGAGCGATGGCATTGAGATGCTAGCACACACATCATTTTGAGATGGTGACTGAAAAAGCGGGGGTCTACCAACACCACCCAATATTTCGTTTAGCAATCTGTATGGACAAACTCGAATATACTTTCAAGAGAATCAACAAGAATCAATCAATTAAAAGTATATCAACGAGTTTATATCTCTCTCTTGATTTGATTTACTCAAGCAGATCATGCGAGTTCTAATCAAATACAAGGAATAACTTGGACGGTACCAAAGACCAATGTCCAAGGATCAATCAATGACAATCAAAAACCAAAGGTTGGATTATACTAATTGATGGTATAAACGCACAACCTGTATTATTTCAATTATAAAGATAAATCAATATAATGCGGAAATTTAAATAACACAGACACCAATTTGTTAGCGAGAAAACCGCAAATGCAGAAAAACCGCGGAACCTAGTCCAGATTGAACACACACTGTGTTAAGCCGCTACAGACACTAGCCTACTCCAAGCTAACTTCGGACTGGACTGTGGTTGAACCCCAATCAGTATTCCACTGATCCAAGGTACAACTGTACTCTCTACGCCTCTAATCCCAGCAGGGTACTGCGCACTTGATTCCCTTAGTTGATCTCACCCACAACTAAGAGTTGCTACGACCCAAAATCGCATGCTTTAACAATAAAAAAATATGTCTCACACAGACAAGTATATCAAAGGATCAATCTGTCTCCCACAAAAAAAAAACCTAAAGTTTTTGTTCCGTCTTTTGATAATAATCATGGTGAACAGGAACCAATTGATAATCCAGTCTTATATTCCCGAAGAAAAACCTAGATTAATCAATCACCTCACAACAATCTTAATCGTATGGTAGCGAAACAAGATGTCATGGAATCACAAACAATGAGACGAAGGTGTTTGTGATTACTTTTATATCTTGCCTATCGGAGAAATCAAACAATCTCAAGCCAATCAATATGATTGTATTATTACGATAGAAGATGCAAGATCAGATCACACAACTACGATTAAAGTAGTATCGGTTTGGCTTCACAATCCCAATGAAATCTTTAAGTCGTTAACCTGGTTTTAAAAGAAGAAAACCAAAGGCTAAAGGAGAACCGACTCTAGCACGCAAACTAGTAGCACATGTAAGGTGTGGGGATTAGTTTTGCAGAGTTGCTATATGTCCCCTTATATAGTCTTTCAAATCATGGTTTTGCCTTAGTTACAAAGCAATCAATATCCACCGTTAGATGAAAACCTGATTTAGATTCAAGTTAGTATTTCTCAACCGTTATATCGAAAACTTAGCTTGTTATACACAAATGACTGTACGCTTCTAGTTTTGTTAACCGCACCCAAACGTGTACATTGTTGGTTCAACAATAGTTTACCAAAAGGTTAACCATATGAGCATTTCATACCAACAATGTTCTTCTTCACCATAATTAGTTCAAGTGACTCAAATGAACTAGTTAAGAGAGTTGTTCAATTGCAAGGAAATCTTATGTAACTACACAAGACACTATTGAAGCAAGGATGATTTGATTCACAAGAATCGTTTCATGAACTTTAATAGCCACGGTTTGCAAATGCATTCCTTAGTCTTTTAAGATTAAGTTCAGAAATCATCTTTAGATATGTAACCTTCTCAACTTCGCAGACTAGGTTCGCGGACTTAAGACACAGGAAAGAGTTAACAAACTCCGGCAGAAATTCTTGGGATGAGAACTTCGCCGGTTCGCGGACTGGGTTCCCGGAATTGGCTCACGCAAGTAGTTTGTCAACTCCAACAGAAATTCTCGAGTTCGAGAACTTCGGCAGTTCGCGGATTGATTTCGCGGACTTGGCACTTGCCATACTTCCGGTTTTCTTGATCAACAAAGTTCGAGAACTTCGGTTCAAGGAATACATTGGTTATGTAATCTAAACTCTCATTCCAATCATTGAAACATTCTTAGAGGACGTTATATAGTTGTTACACCATTTCTCGTCAAAGAAATTTTCAAAGTTATTGAAACATTCATGACTTTCGTCACTAGGTAAAGATAAACTTGGTCGAAACGAAAAGCTTATCAACACATATTTCGAGATATAGATAGGCGAGGTATACTCGGCTCGAAATACCAAATGTGTATAATCTAGTCTATATATATATAGCTTACGACTTTTGTCTCAAAGAGTAAGAGATAGAATAGATAGACTTTTGAGTGACAGATAAGTTCAAGTCTCCACATACCTTTTTGTCGAGAAGTTCCACCGGTTCCTTGAGTAGTCCTTCTACTTGTATGATGAATCGCCATGAAGTCCTTGAGCTCAACGACACTTTCTATCCTAGTCCGAGACTTAGCTATAAGAGACTAGAAATCAAGACTTATAGTTTTGATCGCTAACATTGACAAACATGCTTGAGATAGAAACGCATGCGAGTTCGACCGAGCAGTGCTCTAACAATCTCCCCCTTTGTCAATTTTAGTGACAAAACTATCAATACATATGAAATACAAAAAATAATGAAACTTTAGTAGCTCCTATTCCACATGTCTAATCTTCAACATTCCTCGAAATCTTCGTCATTTCCAAGTACTCCAATGATTCCAAAGGTTGTAAGTTTAGCCTCACCGTTGTTGAAGATCCGTAGCTATAACAATGAGAAAGCATCTGTCTCGATCATTATTATACAATGTCATAGTATTATTACACAGTGTCAAAGTTCAATTGTATCACAACTTCAACAATAATACCATGGTGATATGTATCACCCCCCCTAGTCAATACTCCATTTCACATGAAAACCACTCCCCCTTACACAATGATCTGAAAACCATATGTATTTGTAGTGTGAACTACATATTAATTCTCCCCCTTTTTGTTAATAAAATTGGCAAAGGTACAAGAACGGGATCATAATTAAATTTCTGTAAGAGACATTTCATGACTTAAGAGAAAGAAACACACATCATCTTATTTAGATGCAATCATATAGCCGAAGCTAACAACATTCATCAAGGAGTTTAAAGATACAAGATAACCCCTCTAAAATTCCACAGCCGCACACCCCTCAAGATATGACCATTAAGCACAAGTTCAAAAGAACTCTCCCCCATTTGATGTCATTCCCGAAAGAACAACAACGAGCGACCTTAATTTCAAGAGAAAAGAAGGATTTTTATTGGACACCAAAACCATATGAATGATTTTTATATCCAAAAACTCAATCAAATTTGTTAGAGCATATCTCGGTCGACCTCGCATGCGTTGCTATATCAAGCATGTTTGTCAATGATAGTGATCAAAACTATAAGTCTTGATTTCTAGCCTGCATAGCTAAGTCTCAGACTAGGATAGAAAAGTGTAGTTGAGCTCAAGGACTTCATGGTGATTCATCATACAACGACGAAGATCTATACAAGGAACCGGGGAACTTCATCAACAAAAAGGTATATGGAGACTTGAACTTATCTATCACTCAAAAGTCTATCTCTTCTATCTCCTACTTCTTATGAGACAAAAGTCGCATGCTATATAGACTAGATCATACACATTTGATATTTCGAGCCGAGTATATCTCGCCTATCTATATCTCGAAATCATGTGTTGGTAAAGCGTTTCGCTTTGATCAACTTTATCTTCACCTACTGACGAAAGTCATGAAAAGTTTCAATCACTTTGAGAATTGCTCTGACGTGAATCGGTCTGTGAATAACGGCTACATATCGTCCTCTAAGATGTCTCAATAATTGAAATTATAGTTTAGATTACATAACCATGTATTCCTTGAACCGAAGTTTTCGAACTTTGTTGATCAAGAGAAATCAGGAGGATTGTTGAATTGGCTTGCCAAGTCTGCGAACCCAGTCCGCAGACTCAGTCCGCGAACTGACGGAAGTTCTCGACCGAGAATTTCTGCTGGATTTTCCAAAACTCGTTTGTGTGCTTAGTCCGAGAAATCATTCCGCGAACTGGCGGAGGTTCTCTTTCCGAGAATTTCTGCTGATTTTGGAAAACTCAACCGATTAACTTAAGTCCGCGAACTTGTTTGTGAACTTAAGAGGTTATGATCTAAATATGTGCTCTGAACATGAAACATTAAATTACTAAGGAATGCTTTATGCAAACCGTGGATATAATGTTCATGAGCCGATTCAATCGAATCGAATCATCTTTGTTTCAATTGTGTCTTGTGCAGTTACATAAGATCTCATAGCAATTGAACAACTCTTTAACTAGTTAATTGAGTCAATTGAACTAGTTATGGTGAAGAAGAACATGGTTAATATGAAATCCTTATATGGTTAACCTTTTGGGTTACTATGTTGAACCAACATACACGTACACGTTTGGGCATGATTTTCACGAACCCAGTAAATGTTTACCCAAGTGTGTGTGACAAGCTAGGTTTTTCGATCTAACGGTTGAGAAATATTAGCTTGAATCTAAATCAGGTTTCATCTAACGGTGAATAAGGATTGCTTTGTAATTAAGGCAAAACCCTGATTTGAAAGCTATATAAAGGAGACATCTAGCATTGTGCAAAACTAATCCATACACGTCTGTGTGCTACTAGTGCGTCCGCTAGAGTCGATCTCCATTAACCTTTGATTTTCTTCTCTAAAATCAGGTTAACGACTTAAAGACTTCATTGGGATTGTGAAGCCAGACCGATACTACTTTATCGTAGTTGTGTGATCTTATCTTGCATCTTCTATCGTACGAGTACAATCGATTGATTGGATTGAGATCGTGAGAGTTCTCCGATAGGCAAGATAAAGAAGTCACAAACATCTTCGTCTCACTGTTTGTGATTCCTCGACAATCCGCTTGTGTAGACAGGAAGGATTGTAGAGAGGTGATTGATTAATCTAGGTTGTTCTTCGGGAATATAAGACCAGATTATCAATTGGTTCCTGTTCACCTTGATTTTATATCAAAAGACGGAACAAAACTAGGGTTTATCTGTGGGAGACAGATTTATCCTTTGATAGACTTTTTTGTGTGAGACAGATTTGTTTATTATCAAGTCTGCGATTTTGGGTCGTAGCAACTCTTGGTTGTGGGTGAGATCAGCTAAGGAAATCAAGTACGTAGTATCCTGCTGGGATCAGAGGCGTAGGAGTGCAACTGTACCTTGGATCGGTGGGAGACTGATTGGGGTTCAACTATAGTCCAGTCCGAAGTTAGTTTGCAGTAGGCTAGTGTCTGTAGCGGCTTAATACAGTGTGTATTCAATCTGGACTAGGTCCCGGGGTCTTTCTGCATTTGCAGTTTCCTCGTTAACAAAATTTCTGGTGTCTGTGTTATTTCTTTTCCGCATTATATTTTATATAATTGAAATAATACAGGTTGTGCGTTAAGATCATCAACTTCTCTAATCCAACTTTTGGTCGTTGATTGTAGTTGATTGATCCTTGGATATTGGTCTTTGGTACCATACAAGTTATCTCTCTTTGATAAAGACTCACATATTTCTATTTGCTTGAGTAAAGATCAAATCGAGAGATTGAGATATAAAGTCAATAACGACCATGCACCATAGTTCACATAGAATGATTGTGAACATTCAAGAATTCCATAGCACTGCGTACTACTTTCCATTATTGAACTTCCTTCTTTGTGATTCACCAACAACATTCTTGTAAAATCTACAAATTAGCTTAGAAGAGTAGTACTCCAAGAATCCAAGTGCCCAAGTTCAAGAGAAAAGGAACAAGTGCAACGAAACGGAGCAAAATACTCAAAAACAAGAGTCAGGACAAATACCAATCTTAACTCATCCAAATTCAAGGTTTGTCATCTCCAATTTGAATATAATTCAAAGAGTAAGATAGTGCAAAAATAATGAGGTCAATACGAATTAGAACGAAGAAGTTACGACCAAAACAAGTTTACCGAATATCGACGTCAAGTATGCAGACGGGTTTGCAAACGAATTTTCGTATCCTGGAGCAGTATGAAGACAGGGTTTGCGAACTTAAACCCCTATATTTTGGCTTTAAATGATGTTATGCATACTTGGTATGTGTACCATGAAGTCCAAACATCCCGAACTAATGTTTTCAAACCCAAACGTTTAAGAACCTTAAACACATATCAAGTTAGGTAGAAAGGAACGATAAGAAAGGTACGTGAATAATTATAAGTTATCTAAACAAATAAAAGCACAAATATTTCTCAAGTTTATAGACATACCTTTTTAGATGAATCCAATTGAATTCTACAGCCTTACCGAACATAATCTGTGCGCCTCAATTTTTGTGCATTTTCGTGCTTCCCTCACCGTATACATGGCAGGGCATTTCTTGGTGAGGATGCACTTACAAAACAATCAAGTTGTGTTGGGGTGAAAAATGTCTTGTTTACCACAATTGACCTTTGGATTATCATGAAAGGGATCACTTTTAGAGCCTTTCACATCCAATTCCATTTTTCCAAAAAACTTGTTAAGTTCCAACATCACGGATACTGCCTTCTCCATAGTCATGGAATTTTCTGAAAGATCATTCCTTTTTACACTCAAAACATCATTAGCTTTCTTTGGTACCCACTTCTGAGTGCGTTTAGGAACAACCGGAACCTTCTTCCCATTACTCTCTTCAAGATTTCTCGGAAGAGAATTGGATTGGCTATTCTTTTGCAAGTTAGTCTTTCTCCAATTGGGAGCATCGGATCTTGTCTTCGTATTTACGAAGTTATCCTTTTGATAACCATTACGATTTTGGAAAGGCTTCGTATAACGTTTATCGGCAAATCTAGGTTTATCACAACAACGATTCCTTTGCCTAAAGGTTGGAAAGTTACAACCTGTAATGTTAAGGGAATTAGCCTTAGCATATGATCTTAGTTTCATGGCTTCTTGTGATGCCCAAACAAGAACATCATGAAGTTTCTTATTCCTTATACGAAAACGACATCTCCTTTCCAGGTGATCTTTATTTCCGCAATAGTGGCGAACATAAGGAATGTTCTTACCTCGATCCGTATGTGCTGACTTTGGAGGTTGATATTCTTTGCTCTTTCGAACCTTAATTTCCGGTGAAGGTATTTCACTTTTGCCATCAGTGGAAACCTTTTGTTGAGAAGAATCACTAGCCTTGAAAATTTTTACCTCTTTGTTAATACTTGGAGCATCTATTCCATTATAACCCAATCCTCGTGTATCACAATGCTTTTTACTTGCTCTTAGCATAGTGGTTAATTTGCTTGAACTAGTATTGAACTTTTTCAAGTCATCTTCCAACATCTTGATTTTATCAAGAGCAGCAGCTAAATCAGCCTCAAGGCGTTTTTCTCGAGCGAGACAAGCACTTTCTCTGTCATCAAAACTAATTTGTTGAGAGTTAAACCTTGCTTCGGATTCTGCAAGTTTCTCTTCCAACAAAAAGTACTTTTGATAAAGATTATCACATTCAAGTGACTTCATACGTAGGTTTTCCTCAGAATCCTTGAGGATCGATTCGTTAGAACAATTCGAAAAATAAACACCTGCGTAACATCTTCTTAATTTCTTGTTTTCTCGACAGAGAGGAGTCAGAAGAGGTGAGACATGAGAAGTTGTAATCTTATTCATCTTCCACGAATCCAAAAACTTAACATACTCTGATACTTCCTCATCAGCATCTCTATAAATATCTGAATCACCTTCATCAGAAAGTTCATCCAACTGTTCTTCAAGGAGAGCTTCCCAATCAACAGTTTTTACATCAATAGAACGTTTATATATTGAATTAGATGTGATAGTTCTCCCAGGTGAATCCAAGCTTTTAGAATCATCTGGTAATTTCTGAACTGGTACGTTATTAGAGATAAACTCGTCCATAATCAGATCGCTACAAACACAGACTTATAAAGTCTTTAACGTGTTTGCCTGATCTGATACCAATTAAAAAAGCGGGGGTCTAACAACACCACCCAATATTGAGCTTAGCAATCTGTATGGACAAACTCGAATATACTTTCAAGAGAATCAACAAAACTCAATCAATTAAAAGTATATCGACGAGTTTATATCTCTCTCTTGATTTGATTTACTCAAGCAGATCCTGCGAGTTCTAATCAAATACAAGGAATAACTTGGACGGTACCAAAGACCAATATCCAAGGATCAATCAATGACAATCAACAACCAAAGGTTGGATTATACTAATTGATGATCTAAACGCACAACCTGTATTATTTCAATTATAAAGATAAATCAATATAATGCGGAAATTGAAATAACACAGACACCAGAAATTTTGTTAACAAGGAAACCGCAAATGCATAAAAACCCCCGGACCTAGTCCATATTGAACACACACTGTAGTAAGCCGCTACAGACACTAGCCTACTCCAAGCTAACTTCGGACTGGACTGTAGTTGAATCCCAATCAGTCTCCCACTGATCCAAGGTACAGTTGTACTCCCTACGCCTCTGATCCCAGCTGGATATTGCGCACTTGATTCCCTTAGATGATATCACCCACAACTAAGAGTTGTTACGACCCAAAATCGCAGGCTTTAACAATAAACAAATCTGTCACACACAGATAAGTCTATCAAAGGATTAATCTGTCTCCCACAGAAAAACCCTAAAGTTTTTGTTCTGTCTTTTGATAATAATCAAGACGAACATGAACCAATTGATAATCCGGTCTTATATTCCCGAAGAACGACCTAGATTAATCAATCACCTCACAACAATCTTAATCGTATGGTAGCGAAACAATATGTCATGGAATCACAAACAATGAGACGAAGGTGTTTGTGATTACTTTTATATCTTTCCTGTCGAAGAAATCAAACAATCTCAAGCCAATTAATATGATTGTACTATTACGATAGAAGATGCAAGATCAGATCACACAACTACGATAAAAGTAGTATCGGTCTGGATTCACAACCCCAATGAAGTCTTTAAGTCGTTAACCTGGTTTTAGAAGAAGAAAACCAAAGGTTAAAGGAGAACCATCTCTAGCACGCAAACTAGTAGCACACGTAAGGTGTGGGGATTAGTTTTGTAGAGTTTCTAGATGTCCCCTTATATAGTTTTTCAAATCATGGTTTCGCCTTAGTTACAAAGCAATCAATATCCACCGTTAGATGAAAACCTGATTTAGATTCAAGCTAATATTTCTCAACCGTTATGTCGAAAACTTAGCTTGTTATACACAAATGACTGTACGCTTCTAGTTTTGTTAACCGCACCCAAACGTGTACATTGTTGGTTCAACAATAGTTTACCAAAAGGTTAACCATATGAGCATTTCATACCAATCATGTTCTTCTTCACCATAACTAGTTCAAGTGACTCAAATGAACTAGTTAAGAGAGTTTTTTAATTTCAAGGAAATCTTATGTAACTACACAAGACACAATTGAAGCAAGGATGATTTGATTCACAAGAATCGGTTCATGAACTTTAATAGCCACGGTTTGCAAATGCATTCCTTACTCTTTTAAGATTAAGTTCAGAAATCATCTTTAGATATGTAACCTTCTCAAGTTCGTAGACTAGGTTCGCGGACTTAAGACACCGGAAAGAGTTAACAAACTCCAGAAGAAATTCTCGGGATGAGAACTTCGCCGGTTCGCGGACTGGGTTCGCGGACTTGGCTCACGCAAGTAGTTTGTCAACTCCAGCGGAAATTCTCGGGTTTGAGAACTTCGGCAGTTCACGGACTGAGTTCGCGGACTTGGCACTTGTCATACTTCCGGTTCTCTTGATCAACAAAGTTCGAGAACTTCGGTTCAAGGAATACATTGGTTATGTAATCTAAACTCTCATTCTAATCATCGAAACATTCTTAGAGGACGTTATATAGTTGTTACACCATTTCTCGTCAAAGCAATTTTCAAAGTGATTGAAACATTCATGACTTTAGTCACTAGGTAAAGATAAACTTGGTCGAAGCGAAAAGCTTACCAACACATATTTCGAGATATAGATAGGCTGGGTATATTCGGCTCGAAATACCAAATGTGTATAATCTAGTCTATATATATAGCATACGACTTTTGTCTCAAAGAGTAGGAGATTGAATAGATAGACTTTTGAGCGACAGATAAGTTCAAGTCTCCACATACCTTTTTGTCGAGAAGTTCCACCGGTTCCTTGAGTAGTCCTTCTACTAGTATGATGAATCGCCATGAAGTCCTTGATCTCAACTACACTTACTATCCTAGTCCGAGACTTAGCTATGAGAGACTAGAAATCAAAACTTATAGTTTTGATCACTAACATTGAAAAACATGCTTGAGATAGCAATGCATGCGAGTTCGACCAAGCAGTGCTCTAACAGTGACGTCGGTGTGCTAATGATGCAAGATGGTGGAATCATTATGTAAACTCAGATTATTTGGAGATACGAGTTCATAAAATTGTCATGTTGATTATGCAATCTCGTGGAAACATCTTGTAGGCGATGCAAGCTAGTGGGCATCAATGTGTTGATGATGCAAGCCAGTGGCATCAATCAACCTTTCCTATGAATAATTCCAAGTATTAGCGTAAATATATGTATTGATTATTTATGACCTAGAGAATCAATATGAAATATCAATTACTTATGACATCAGATTGACATACGCGTTGCCAGTGACGTCAAATGGAGTAAGTTGTGCATCAAGATACAGGTGGTGAAATCGTAAATGTACATGATGTAGAGCGACTTTATCAACGCTTACACATAGGAGATGAAGCATTCAAGTCCGTATATCTAGTGATACAGGCATAGGCTGGCATATTTGGTTCATTGTCATAGAGTAAGATTGGGACGCGTGATAAGCACGACAGTGGAGCGAGCTTGGATGATGCTAGAAAGCACGACTATGGTGCAATCCTGTATGATATTAGGAATTATCTTGGCCAGTACTGAGAATGAGTTTGTCTGGTGATCGGTAAAAATCTTGGCCGGTGTGGGGACTCTGGGCCTGCTGGCGCTGTCATTGGCCTTGGTTGGCAAGGACGCAATCCATGGGCCTTGGTTGGAAATGGGGAAAATCCTGGAAAGCCATGGGGATGAGTATAAGAGATAGGCTAGACCAAAATAACTTATCCTAGTTTACAAACTATCAAAGAAATTCTCATAATGAAACAACTAGTTAGATTGTCGATCTTTACAAAAAGTTTGACGTCTATAGAAAAAATTGCTTATTTGAATCCTGGTGTATCAAGTGTGCTAGAAGTATCACAAAGATCAGAAAACCAAAAATGGAAATTCTTCTAGTCTTCAATCTTCAAGTACCTGCAAAAACAACGGTTTTTAATAATGATCTATATACGAATAATTGAGTCTGTCAACATTGGATAATCACTAGTCCTACCTTCATATCTGGATTCAAATAGATCTGAAATAGTCAATCCTCAAACAAACTTGAGTGGCCTTATATCATAAGAGAAAGACTCTGGAATAATCAAATTTGATCTCTCATTGGGATTCGTGAAGCCATATCCAACTATTTTCTTTGTAGTTATGTATTCTGATCTTACTTGTTCTATCGTATTGAGTTTTGTCTTCTCTAATATTTACTCGAGATTTATCTCTGATAGGTAAGATATAAAATGTAATCACAATAGTTCTTCATCTCAGACTCTTGTAATTCCGCAATAACTTTTCCTGTTAATCAGGAGGGTTATTGTGAGGTGACTAATATTTCTAGGCTGCTCTTCGGAGTATAAGACCGGATTACTAGTTGGTTCATTTTCACCTTGATTTTATCAAAAGATAGAACAAAAACCGAATAAAGAATAAACATATATGTGGGAGACATATTTGTTTATAAGTCTTCGACTTTGGGTCGTAGCAACTCTTAGTTGTGGGTAAGATCATATAAGGGAATCAAGTGCGCAGAATCCAGCGTGGTTCTAGATGCGTAAGGAACGAGACTGTACCTTAATCGGTGTGAGACTTGGTTAGGTCTCAACTACATTCCATTCAGAAGTTAACTTCTAGTAGGCTAGAGTCTGTAGCGGCTTAATACAGTGTGGTGTCAAATATGGACTAGGTTCCGGGGTTTTTCTACATCTATGCTTTCCTCATTAACAAAACTTCTGGTGTATGTGTTATTTCTTTTCCACATTATATTTGTTTATATAATTGAAATATCACAGGTTGTGCGTAGTTCAATCAGTTGATAATTCCGACCTTGTTTGTTGGATAGGACTTGATTGACACTTGGGCATTGGTCTTTGGTACCGTCCAAGTTATTTCTCATATCAATCAGGCTCGCAGATTTATATCTGTTTGGTTTGCTGATTGTATTGAGAAAGAGATAAAAATCTAATTCTTGTTTGAGTCTCTCTTTTAAGTTGGTGCTCTCGGAATTAAGTTGGAGTTTAGTCCATACAGATTTCCGAACGAATTATTGGGTGTGGTTGTTATACCCCCCGTTTTCCAGTATTTTAATGAAAAAGGAGATCAATGAAGAAGACGGAAAATAAGAGTGGAACAATTAGGGTTGCAAATGGGTCAGTCGGTTCGAGTTTCAGCTAAAATCATTGATCCGACTGCTACTTTCTCGGTTTTCATTTTTAAAACCATCCACGCCCAACCAGACTCCGATTCGGTTTTAAACTGCCCATATTTGGGTCTTTTAGGTTCGAGTTAAATTACGGTTTTAATCGATTACGATTCTTGACAAATATTGGTAGTGGTGATGACTGAATCAAAAAAAAATAACTGGAGATGAAGATAATCTGGTGAGACTTTGAGAGTGAGATGAGACTCGAGAAAGTGAAAGAAGATAACTTAGGAAGAAGAACCGAAGAAGACGAGAGATATTAGGTATTTTAGTTTCTATGTATCGATAATTGGAGGTTTGTGATTAATTTTAATCAACGACCCTAGCAATCGGTTTAAAACCTAACATTTTAGTCGATTTTCGCATCATTACCGCATACCGGATCATTTATATCGGGTTTTTTTAATATAAAATATTTAGAACCGCATACCAAACCATTATGGTCGGTTTCGATCTAAAAACCCGCGGTTACACTGGTTCGGACGGATTCGACCAGGTTGATCGGTTCTTATAAAGCTATAACAATTCTAATAAAAACTTTTCTGGGTATAAATAAGAAAAAGTGAAATTCAAAAGTGATCCTACTTTTAATATTCTAAGGCATATTCCTATGCATATGGCATATCAACTGGTTTTCTACTTTGGCACCCATTATGGGTATGGTAAAGTGGCAAACATAAGTGGATAAGTGGAAAATATACCACCTAGGCATATGCGATGAAGCCTCTAACGAGCGATAGGGACTCCATCACTCAGTAGTCTTAAGCGCCAACACTTGTCTTTCTATCGCTCGCTAGTATGAACATTGCTCAATTGTTTTTCATCCAACAATCAGGAATTCTGACCCCTATAAATATTCGACTTCAAATTCATTTCAACTCACACCAGAATTTCTGAATCTCTCTAGAATTTCTCAATCTCATACATCTTCCATATTCAATCACTCTTCCAATTTTTCAAAGAGCATGGACGAAATGTGAACATGGCCGAGTTCATAGAAAACCGACATGCTGCTGAAAATCAAGGAGTTGTTAACCAAGTCAATGTCCAAAGTCGAATAAGAAGGCGAAGTCCAAAATTTACTACCACGGAAGATGAATGTATTTGTAGGAATTATAATTTTTTTACTGAGACTCTCTTAATTGTCGATGCATTCCAAGCCACCACATTTTGGGAAAAGATATTAGGGAAATATCAAGAAGAAACAACGAACCTCAACAATCACGATGCACATAGGTTGGGTCATCGCTTCATTGTAATCCATAAGGAAATTATTAAGTTTGTTCTGTTAGTAATGCAAGCGGGTCAAAACATGAGGGATGGTGAAACCATGATGGACATTGGACAAAGGTGTTGGGTGGAGTGACGCCGAATCAACGGAAAGGACTTTCAATATGAAAGTTGTTTTAAGATTTTAAGAGTGTTACCCAAATGTAATCCAATTTCTTAATTGTCAACTTAAACGTAAGTATAAGTTTGAATATTTGTCTTACTTTAATAGTTAAATTTAAAATGCAAGAACTAAAAATAGAATATAAGCTTAACGTTTAACTATATGAGTCAAATTTTCAAATTCATTAAATTTCGAATTAACCATAATAGTCAGTTTTACAAGACATGTAAAAATATAAATCTAGGACAATGTTCTTCATTTTGTTTATTTTCTTCATTTCACATAACTTTAAATCAATGCGCTCATGAACTGAGTTTTCTTTGTTTATCTTCTTCTTTGGTTTCAAATTTGCTTTCCCTTGATTTTCCTTGCCTTGAATTTTTTTTTGCCTTTGCTTAGCTGCAGGTTTAAGTTGGTTAATATTAAAAACTTAAAGACTTCTTTGCTTTTTACCATTTTTTTTAATAAATATCACATATCTTCTTAACTGCACCTTCAAGTACTACTCCAAAAAAAATCTAAGTTGCGCCGCCGAACCAAGTTGAGTCTGAAATTCTGGCATTTGAGAAAATTTGAGAAAATAAAGAGAGAAATAGAGAAAAAAAATTAGTAAAAATTTTGGCGTAGATTTTAAGTTTAAAAATTACCTATTTATAGGCGACAAAACACTGGTCATTAGCTCTAGACACCACGTTGAGCGAAATTAATTTTATACCCAACGATATAATCTTTATCACTGATGCTATTGATAACTCGCTAAAAATAATATCCCATAGTGGCACGACTAATTTTCCATGCCACCTGATATGGCAAATAATTTTTAAAAAACCGCATAAAAATAAGTTGAAGATGTGACGAATGAGAAATGTGTGGATGACAAATAGGTGAAACCTCGTATATATAAATGACAAAAACTCTAGATACACAAAAACACAAAAAGAAAAACTCCATAAAATCCGATTCACATTGGGAATAGAGGGTCTCATGGCGGTTCAGGACCCACTATTCCTATGTGGGTTCAACATTTTTTTTTGGTTCAGCTAGCTCAACAAAATAAAAGTGTGATATTAGTATTACATACACTAGATTTTGTGCCAGTGCTACACCCGGGCATCCTTTTCTTTTAATCATATTTTTGATTTGGTAAAGCTCGGGTTCGGCTTCGCCTCACCTCGCCCCGTCCCGATTTGATTTGGCGTGGCTCAGCTTCGCCTCGCCCCGATTTGAGAAGAACATATGAATATCATTCATATGCCAGTAATAGCTGCCGCCATTCTTTCTTACACATTAAAATCAGAAGGAACTTGGGAGTGAATCATCTAAATGATAATGTGGACAACATAACTTATTAGGGTTTACTAAGAACTAAAACCTCATTCCATAGAAAAGAAAAATTATAGGTCAGTGCCCGGGGGTAGTTCTCAAACTTGGTTCACCAATTCAATCTACAACTACAAACTACAAATACAATGAACCATATTTTGTATTTGGTAAAGCTCGGCTTCGCCTCGCCCCAGTCCTCATTTGATTTGGTAAAGCTCGGCTTCGCCTCACCCCAGTCCCGATATGATTTGGTAAAGCTCGGCTTCGCCTCTCCCCAGTCCCGATATGATTTGGTAAAGCTCGGTTTCGCCTCGCCCCAGTCCCGATATGATTTGGTAAAGCTCGGTTTCGCCTCGCCCAAGTCCTGATATGATTTGGTAAAGTTCGGCTTCGCCTCGCCCCAGTCCCGACATGATTTGGTAAAGCTCGGCTTCGCGCAAGTCCCCATTTCTTGTAATCTTATTAAAGTTTCTAGAACTCTGAAATTCACGTTGCGTCTTGATGAGAGTATAATCATTCTTAAGAAATTATATGTTTTGATTAGTTATGCACTTTCCCATTTGAAAAAAAAATGAACACTAGCCTCGCTAAACTACTTCTGAGATGAGTCCAAAGTTTAACATAGGAAGAATTTATTTATTAGTATTGTTGTGTTATTTTGAATACCAACACTAAAAAATCAAGTGAATACCAACACTTGATTTGCCTCGCCTCTCCTCGGTGTGCCATTAACAAAATGACCATCTAATTTGGAAGCCAAATGAGAATTAATGGTTCCTTCAACTTTAATTTGGTTTAAAAATAAACAAATAAAGGCAGTTATGAAATGGCACACTGAGGAGGGGCTCAGAGTTGTATATGAAATCAACTGAACAATCATAAAAGAAAAGCTGACGGTTTGTACTCCATGACGAAAGTGACAACAATGGATTGAAGTGTCCCCAAAAAGCATATTAGAGCTGTCAGAGAAAGTTGTGATGTGTGCATCTTCATTGTTACTTCCTAACAGGAATTCTGAAGCATACGCTGAGTAGTAAAATCAAATAAATTGTGCCAATGAGAATACAAATTGATAACTATTGCATACATGTAGAAATGCCCAAGCTATAGCATATGTAACTATCAAGCCAAGCTAATTTCTGTCAGCAGTACATAAATACATGATCTTCAAACATGAACCTGCTTTGGCATAACCATCTCAATAGTACCCTGTAAAGTGCACATCCACGGTTACATTATAGTTCCCACAACTTTGACACCTTACAATCTGATATCCGTCTTCTCCATCCTAACCATATATATGTGCACATAAATAACCATGAAATAAAAACGAAAAAATCAACCTAAACAAAAACATCCTAATTAAAATGTTTGTAGTAACTCTTTACCTATATGGAAATTCATGGTGCATGCTGGTTTACAATCAGCTTCGAAATATAACAATGAGACCCAGTCCCGACATGCTAGTAACTCTTTACCCAGTCCCGACATGAATTTCAAACCAAGAGCGGAAACAATAGCATTGATGAGGCGTTTTTTGAGAGCTCAACCCATCCAGTACATGTGAATAGAGAGTCAAATGACCATGCTAAAAATCAAAAACACCAGCACACAAAATGACTGGTTCACATCAAGATGAATTACACAGAGAATTTGCAAGTTGCAACATTAATGTTCAGCTTATTATAAAAGTGGCCTATTATGTTTAGGAGAAACTGTAGGAAAAAAATAAACCGCAAGCACATCATAGTCATGCTAAAAAAGGAAATGCATATAGATGCTTGTACCAATACAGTTCGTGCATTTTTTCACTTTTGACTGCGTGAAGCAACAGTTTTCAAAACTACCTGCACTTGGGACACGCCAGCTGCCTCTATGGTCAAGAGAAGTCCATGCCAAACCCCAAATCTGTAAACTGCAAATGTAGACTTTTAATTTGCAAGTCAGGAGGTACCACGCACAGTTGTATATATTTTAATCCTCAAAGACTTAGCTCCAATACCTTTATAAAGATATTAGGTTTGAGAGACTGCCAACCTCTTGATACCACTATAATGCCGATCTTGGATCTCAATTTTCTTCAATGGCTCTTGCTCAAGAGGTATGCTTAAATTTCCATGCAGAACTGATTTTTCTGCATCCATTTGAGTAATGACATTTGTGAAAAGTTCTGCATATAATGAAAAATATGTAATAACCAAGACAGAGACACGAAAAGAAGAGTGCATGTGCGCATTCTAAAGAATACGTAGTGGAGATATACACAAACCTACAGCCATATTATTTTGTAAAATTTCCCTAGAAGTCATGGCACTGTTGAGATGGAAGAACGTATTGTCAATTCTCTGAATCTCTTAATAGGTGCCCTTGTCGTTTCGCCTACATTATAAAGCCATTTCTCATACCATTTCATGGCATATATGAACCCCACTTTGGGGCACTCACCTATAATATAGCTCGACAACTTAGCTTTCTAAAGAATGCTTAGTATATAGCTATCATGTATGACAGTCTATCCATGAAATGAAATTAGAGCTATTAGATGATTTCCTTACAATACGAAGGGCCACGCAAAGACTTTTAGGGGGAGGGAAATAAAGCAAAAAACATTGCCGCAATTTCGAATACCAAATTTGATCAATTGTTGGTGACTAAAGATAATCAATCAAATAATATTAAAATTAATAAATTTGAAGCACGTATCTGTCAAATGTTAACCAAGATTAGTTTTTTCTTTTCATCAGATGTTAGCATTCTCAGCGCTTCTACTACTTGGTAAACGATTGCATGAGACACTTCCTTTCCGACTGTGACCACCACATTAAGAGATTCGATAAAAATAAAATCGCAACAATGTGCCTCATACAATTCTAGTAAAGTTCCCAATTACCAACAAGGAAGAAACAGAAGAATGACTTACCAACTGTTTGGCCTTTTTTTGCAAGATTAACAGCAAGCTCAAGATAGTTTATTTGCGAAATTTCAACTCCTCTGGCTTCCTCCTAAACACACCAACCTAACTAATTACAATGAAGATCAATGGGTATGCGTTTATTGTTCCATGAACAGATAAACAGAGGAAAGATTTGAATAAAATCATCAAAAGACCTCAGATTTGATAAACCCAAACAAAAGAAAGCAGCGGTAAAAAAAAAAACTCGTGATGCGTTTTGCAGTAAAAACCTTAATCGCATTAAGCCACTATCACCTGCATGCTGCATTATAATCAATAAAAAGAACACCCTAAATTGAAAAATAGAATTCATACCTTCAGTAGTAATGATGGTTGTAACAACTGCTTTCAAGTGAAAATCGTGATCTCGGACAACTCTTTGTGACAACATCAACCCCTTCTGTGAATAAGATGAAATAATCAAAACAAAATAAATCAGACAGGACCCACAGGGAAACAACAGATTTTAGGGTTAGTACAAAACAGTTAGATTTTCACTTGTACAATCAAAACAGTTAGATAATCAAAACAAAACAAAAAAGGAAAACGATGATGAATTAAACGGAGAGAATTAGAACATGGAGAGGAGAGGAAGAAGGCTACAGAGAGAACATGGACAGGAGAGGAAGCATATCCTAGGGTTTGTTCTTAGGGTTTTTTTTTTTTTTTTTTTAATGTTTTGTGAGCGAAACAGAAAACTGGCTCTTAGAGTTTGTTTTTTGGTTTTATGCTTTGTGGGCGAAATTTATGTGGGAATTCCTATTTTTTCTCTCCTTTGAGGAAAAGTGAAGCAATTCTGTGAGAGGGTGACGGTCACCGTTCAACGTGGAGCCTAAGGAGCTTAGGATTTTAAAGGAGTTAGATATGTTATGGACGGTTTACCTACACATGCTACAGTGGGTTATATTATAAACACGCAACTATGATGCAAGTAAAGCATATATATATGGGATCAAATGGTAGGAGCCAAACAGTCGGCAGCCCTGCCATAATCTAGCATCAGCAAGGAGTAGTTCTTAGAAAGTTTCATGGATGGCAACTAGGTTTTTCAGAAAAGAATTTAAAAAATTAAACGCATAAGAAGAATACTAAACAGAACAAAGAGCACAAGATAAGTATGTAAAACCCATTTTTATAAAGCAATGGATCAATAAAGTACTATTTAATTGTTTGATGATGCAATATGTGGCAACACAAGCAAACACTAATCCAAATAACCCAAATTTTCATTTTTGATAAGTCTAAAAATAATAAAAAAGATTGAAGCAAAGCCTCAAGCACCTAACAGACTTAGTACACTTGTCTTTCTCCACCCAACCTTAATCAGAGTTGCCAATCTTCTTAAGCATAGTTCAAACGGAAGATGTCATTTTGAACGTAAAAGCTTCCTTGAGGAGTCGGCATCAAATGGAACATCTGAGAGAAAACCATTCCAGTACTATAAGTAAGCAAGATAGCACAAGGACAAGTGATGCAAACATAAGTTGAGTACTAATGTTTTTATATTTTGGATGGCAAGAACTGAAATAAAAGTTCATCATGTATCCCAATGAGAATGAGAAATAATCAAATTTATATGTACAATGGACTGACATAAGAAAGCAAAAACCATCACAGGTCGACAATGCCATTAACCTTCGTGCGAAACCAAACCAAAAAACATCACAGGTCGACAAAATGCTTTTACCTTCAGTACACGGAACACCATAAATGTGTATTCTATACTCCCTATTTCTAAATAATAGGCTGGTTTCATGTGTTATTTGTACATGCAACCTGCCTATTTTTTTGAAACGGAGGTAGTACTTTTTAACTACTCTAGGGGAAGAGATCAACACCGCATACAAAATTTTATGTTCACACGTTGTCAGTTTAACCAAATAAAAACTAAGTAGCTACAAATACTGGTAACGAGATATTGAAGTAACTAATTCGTCAAAACCCCCAAAACAACCAACAACCACCAAGAACAACACCAAATAGAGTGTTCAAATCGAAACCCTACACCTAAGTGACGGAAATATCATCATCCCAACTATTCTTGGTAGCAACAGAAACAATCTCCCAATAGTATATTCTGCTGTTAATACCCATACATCAATGTTGAAGTATTGATCAACAATAACAGTCTCATACAACAACCAAGAGCAAAATCAGCACAAGAGATAAGAACAAAGATAACCATCCTAACCAATATGGTACCAACGTAAATGCTCCATCTACCCCTACACCATAGTATCTATATCTATATAATACATTAAAATTTCTGCTTGACATCACGCCTTAGAGACAGACATCAAACAGGTGTAACTTAGATACAGCAATGGCACAGGTTACACCTAGAATATTTATAACAAAAGGCACAAGAGAGACTAGACCCCCCTAAAACTCATTTCATTCGTCAATACTTTCTACTGTTAATACCCATACATAAATCAATGCTGAAGTAATAACTTTAAGGGGAAAAAAATCTAAAATCTAAAATCAGTACATACAAAACCACCAATAGCTAGCAAAAACCCTAGAGAAGAGCTGGCTGCTGCTACTATAGGGTTATTAGACCTTTCAACCCTCAAATCAGTAGATCCAATTCAAAACTAAAACTAACCCATGTTGTACATAGCATCAGTCAGACTTGTTTTCAGGATTTTCAACCCCAACTGAAGAATGAATCACAAAATCACTCTAAAATCCCCACATATTACCACCACCAGCTACTAAAGAACCCTAGAAATATAATTTCCTATGGTGCTTCAAAACCCTAAGAAATTGAAATTCAACAAAAAAAAAAAAAAACTGATATAAACCCTAGAAGAAACAAAGATGTAATATGATGATTGATTATACCTGACTGAATTTGAGAACATGTTGTTCACCAGCAAGTTGAAGATTCCCGCTAACAAAAACAAGCATACCACCAGCAGGACCAGAGGGTTGAGAATCAACAGTAGTGATATTATGCTTACATTGTTGAAACGGTAAACTAGTTAATTTGGTAACTATAGCGGCACCACCTTGTATCTTTTCACCTTCGAAACTTAACATTGATGTGTCCTGATACAATCCCGCTAAGCCAGCACGATTCGCATCAAATGTTGTGTAGTAATGCTCTACGAATGCCTTCGATACGCTTTCTGGATCCATATCTTCTTCTTCTACTACCACTGAGTTAAATCGGTTTTTCTTTTTCTCTGGGAAAAATTACGCAGAAGACAAGAAAGAATGGAGGAAAGAGGAAACGCTAACTAAGAATAAATAGGAGAGGAAGAAGAATTTTCTTTTATAGGACTCTGGGATAATATTGGTATTTATGAAAGTGATTCTTTGCTTATTAGTTTTAAAGCAGGGCGACCATGCCTTCAGAAAGTTATATTCATATTTTAGTCCTTACAAAAGTATTTTTATCAAGAAAAGATCCATTATATTCTGCAGCCGAAAACCTTATGAAATAGCTTGCACTTCACGCCCTAGTTAGTAAGTTCGCGAATGATTCGTGAATTTTTCCGTATCACGAATTTTACCGTCTTATTCGCGTACGTTTGCAACTCCGAACCCAAGTCGCGTATTATGTGGCATTTCCGGATTATTCGCGAATCGTTCACGAATTTTACGTATCCCGAATGATACGTCCGCTTAATTCGTCATAAATTCTTTAGCTTTTACTTTTCAAAGACTCCACTTTTTGGGCTTTACTGCCTCCCGAACATACACGACCGAATATTAGACGTGTTGTAATTTTTATGAAACAAAAACGACTGAAGAGATTTGAAGGTGAAGGTGAGAGAGATCTCAAACTCACTAACCAAGCATCTAAACCACCATACGACGTCCTTTTGGATAACTAATGTTGTATATATTATTAATATCATCATATTGAGTTTATTTTTTCCTTAAATAACTCACACATATGCATAAAAATTGGTCTATGACCTTATAAATACAAATTATTTGTTATATATAGATACCGAATTTTCAGAGCCGAACTCACATTTATAAATCGAATTATACACGTACGTATGCCGTTCCGAATTAATGACGAATCACGTCCCGTTGACCGAATTTTGGACCGAATCTGGATTTTACAAAACCGTATAATACTCGTACGTTTGCCGTTCCGTACGTTTGCCGAATCCCGAATTGCTAACTAGGCTTCACGCGATGTTGGGATCACTAAATGGGTCCCCACTTAAATTCTGCCAGGTCTGGTCATCCATTCCATGCTCCATTGGCTTTTGTTTCGCCCATCATCTCTGCAATATTCCGTCATCACTTTAATATCCTAGCGTTTTTAGGGGCCACTCAAAAGGAATTAGGGGCCACCTTTTTATTCCCATCCATTGAAGGAGGTTAAGGGATATCTTAAAAATAAAAAATTGTCTATATTGTCCTTCACCTTTATACTAAATCTAAACCTATATCCTTTATTTTCATAATCATATCATTCCACTTCTTCTTCTCTTTTCCACCCATTGAAATTTTTTTCCATCATTTTAATTTTGATTGAAAACAAAGATCATCGATCAAACAAATGTTATGATTGATTGTTTAAAATTAAAACCCAAAATTCATTAACCTTAAAGTTGAAACTTAGAACATCAAAAAAAAAGGAGTTCAACAAACAAAACGAATAGATGATAGTAGTTGTGATTCAAAATTAGGATTTGATTACTTGAAATCAAAAATTTGTTCCGAAAATTTTCTTGGATTTACAGTAGCAGAAACATAATCGGTAGATAACTATCTATTTTACCTACCGATTATGGTTGATGTTCTTGGATTTACACTAGCAGAAACATAATCGGTAGATAATAATCTACTTTACCTACCGATTATTCTTGATTCTAAAAATTAAATTTCTCTGTACAAAAAGTTACGCACAATCGATAGATAATGAACACCATTAACTACCGATTGTGAAAGTAGAAAATTTTGAAACTTTTGTTAAGTTTTGAAAAATTGAATTTGAGGCCATGAACACAATCGGCAGATAATAAGCATCACTTATTAACACAATTCACTTCCGATTATGGTAGTACTAAAATTCGAAAATTTAGTATATTCGGAGGTTAAAGTAACACACTTTACTACCGATTATGGTAGTACCAAAGTTCGAAAATTTTAGGATTTTGGCAAAATCATATTTTGGGGCCAATATACATTCGGAAGTCAAATTTACTACCGATTATGGTAGTACTAATATTCGAAAATTGAATATATTCGGAGGTTAAAGTAACACACTTTACTACCGATTATGGTAGTACCAAAATTCGAAAATTTTAAGATTTTGCAAAATCACATTTTGGGGCCAATATACATTCGGAAATCAAATTTACTACCGATTATGGTAGTGCTAAAAGTTCGAAAATTGAGTATATTCGGAGGTTATAGTAACACACTTTACTACCGATTATGGTAGTACCAAAGTTCGAAAATTTTAGGATTTTGGCAAAATCTCATTTTGGGGCCAATATACGTTCGGAAGTTAAATTTACTACCGATTATGGTAGTGCTAAAATTCGAAAATTTAGTATATTCGGAGGTTAAAGTAACACACTTTACTACCGATTATGGTAGTACCAAAGTTCGAAAATTTTAGGATTTTGGCAAAATCATATTTTGGGGCCAATATACATTCGGAAGTCAAATTTACTACCGATTATGGTAGTACTAATATTCGAAAATTGAATATATTCGGAGGTTAAAGTAACACACTTTACTACCGATTATGGTAGTACCAAAATTCGAAAATTTTAAGATTTTGCAAAATCACATTTTGGGGCCAATATACATTCGGAAATCAAATTTACTACCGATTATGGTAGTACTAATATTCGAAAATTGAATATATTCGGAGGTTAAAGTAACACACTTTACTACCGATTATGGTAGTACCAAAATTCGAAAATTTTAAGATTTTGCAAAATCACATTTTGGGGCCAATATACATTCGGAAATCAAATTTACTACCGATTATGGTAGTACTAATATTCGAAAATTGAGTATATTCGGAGGTTAAAGTAACACACTTTACTACCGATTATGGTAGTACCAAAGTTCGAAAATTTTAGGATTTTGGCAAAATCTCATTTTGGGACCAATATACGTTCGGAAGTTAAATTTACTACCGATTATGGTAGTGCTAAAATTCGAAAATTTAGTATATTCGGATGTTAAAGTAACACACTTTACTACCGATTATGGTAGTACCAAAGTTCGAAAATTTTAGGATTTTGGCAAAATCTCATTTTGGGGACAATATGCATTCGGAAGTCAAATTTACTACCGATTATGGTAGTACTAAGATTCAAAAAATGAATATATTCGGAGGCTAAAGTAACACAATTTACTACCGATTATGGTTGTACCAAAGTTCGAAAATTTAAGGATTTTGGCAAAATATCATTTTGGGGCAAATATACATTCGGAAGTTAAAGTAACACACTTTACTACCGATTATGGTTGTACCAAAATCGAAAATTAAAGGATTTTGGAAAAATCTCATTTTGGGACCAATATACATTCGGAAGTTAAAGTAACACACTTTACTACCGATTATGATTGTACCAAAATTCGAAAAAGCAAAAAAAGAAAGAAAAAAAAAATCCCTAAATTTTTTTATCACCCGAATCCTGCTCAAACTACTGAATATCGAAGGGTAATTTTGTCATTACGAAATATGGGAGATAAGGGGTGAACACAATTTAAGATTGGGTGACCTTTTTGTTTTATTGTTGGCCCCTAATTCCTTTTGAGTGGCCCCTAAAAACGCTAGGTTTAATATAATAGTAGTGTGTTATTGCAGCATCTTTTTCCCTTTTCTTTCAAGAACCTTTCTGTTTCTGAGACAGAATCCAATTTGAATTTCAATCTCTCTGGGCAACACAAGAGTAATGAAGATAATATTGCCCACTGCCTACTGTTTGGTGGATCTCGTTCTGCATCTGCAGCTTGTTTTCTTGCCAATAACTAAGGTCCAAACTCACAAATTGTCACCATCAATTTTTTACGCGGAACTCAGGTTAACAAGGCGTTTAAAATTTTCACGCCAAAACTGAATTACCAGAGATATAGAAGTAAATTGGAATCAGTAGGCAAAATAGATGTCGTATTACTACATAACTAATTTACAGAAACAGAACTTCTTAACCCTGAGTGTAATGTATAGAATAATATAAAACGGAAGATATATAAATTAACAGTCACGACTATAACAATGGCATGTCTAAAATTATATTTGTAGAACATACCGACCTACTTCTGCTCTAGGTCAGTTACAAAATAAACAGGAGCCATTCTCAAAAATGCCTTTCGTCTTCCGTGAAAGGTCATAAAGAACAAGGACTCTGCCATGTGGATATGTCTGTAATGAGTTCTCGAAATTGATCTATCAGAAGTTTTACATGCTTGTTCTTGTCTGCAACTTCCTACATTATGGAGAAAAACACAAAAAGATGACTAACCAATCAACTAACGCCTTTCAAACATAGTTATTAATAGGATATTCATGATTCAACAATAAGACAGTGTAAAGCTTAATAAGCATAAAATAAGGACGAGTATAAGTGGATATCTTTGCTAATCTAAATTCTAATTGAAATCTGATGTACCTTTCTCAAAGTGATGACTTGGTCTTGCATCTTTTCGATTTCAGCTTGATCTGCTCCAGATTCCGACCCACCAACTGTGCTACCACTCTCATATGCTTTTGCCGACTAAGACGGAGACACAGAGAAGCTACCAGTATTAGCCTGATTCCCAGAAACTATAACATAGTGGCAACATAGTGGCAACGACATTTATTTGCGTGCCAGGGTATAGTTAATATTTATGCATATAAGAACGGCAGTAGAAATTTCGCTGGAGTTTCACTAAAGTTGGTGACAAAACGTTTAACATCAAGATGTTAGAACAAGAACATATTTAGAGACCCTGCACATGTGAAAAGCAGTGGGGCTTATGCATGCTAATTAATTGGGAACCGTAGTCTTACACCTTATGTGAGTTCTAGTAGTAGAGAGCCAAGGCTCACTCATGCACATTCTACACAGCAACATGATTTGCGCCTATGCGAGTTCTGGAGTAGCATGAGCAAAATCATCCGGACAAACCTACGTGTGCTCAGGAACAGCAGCGACCCTAGTCCTGCATGAGTTCTGGTAAGAGGATAAAAGTCACTCCTGCCTGAACCACTGAACAATTAAGATTTGTGCCAAAGCGAGTTTTGGAGCAGCATGGCCACAATCATCCGGACAATCCTATGCATGCTCAAGGGTAGTTGCAACCCTAGCCCTGCGTGAGCTCTAGCAGTAGGAATTAAGTCACTCCTGGGAGAACTACAGAACAACTGGGATTAGAGTTCTAAAGTACCATGAGCACCGCGCTTAAGCTCAAGAACCTAGTCTCGTGCGAAGTCCATTAGAAGGACTCGAGCCGCTATGAGACTCAAACTTGCACAAACTACACATCGGTTGGAAGTTATGCCAATGTGAGTTCTGGAGTAGCACGAACACAATGCCGAGCATGATCAACTTAATGGTTTATCAAACCCACATTTTGATAACAGCGGTGAAATTAACAGACTCACATGAATAACAAGCAAACCCAAATTTCGCTATGACCAACTATGATCACTCTCATATGATTTGATTAAGTATTACTCTGCACCCAACACAACTTATCGAATCCTTTGTAAAACTGATGGACATGTAAAACCATACGTTGAACATATCTAAAAGTATATATATTACCTTTGGATGACTGGGAATGGCAGTAAGAACAGAACGCAGAGAAGCAACTGCAGATTTATATCGAAGGCGTGCATCTTCAAGAGCTCCACCACCTAATTCCGACTGGTGCAAAGAGTCAGAAGCATCACCATTGACGCCATTAGAAGAATGAGAAGAAACCACACCCGTTGTAGACCACAAGGCAGGATTGCAGAGCTCGTCATTCATTGATGAAAGAATCTGAAATGCTGCTTCAATTGTGTCTTCTAAATGTTTCTGCCCCTCCACAGCGAGTTCCTGAACGCTTTTCCCACTCGACATCACTACTGCACTTGCAACCACAACTGTAAGCAACCATCAATTCTGTGAAGCCTACAACCCTATTCTAAATGCTTTCACATACAGTTGTGAGGGCAGTTATTCAAGACATAAGCCTACTTGCTGTGTGTCTACTATATGCACCAGGGCCACTAACCATCACTTTCACTTATCAAGCGCAGAGACTGGTAAAATTGTTTGAGAAAGACGCAGAACAAGAAGACTACCTAATTTGTCAAACCTAAGGCAAAAAGCAACTGTGCAGAACAAACTAAAACCCTTGTAATAATAACATGCATTATCAGATTTCCGGCACGCCAACTGACACACCAACACTCATGTCCAACAACAATTCAGCATGTACTTGCACATAATAATATCAGGCGAAGTTTGTGTATCCCGAGTCTACCAGCACATTCTAATGTTTGAACAAACATGCCGTTCTACTATGATGCACATAATCATTGAAACAACCATACATGTAAGACATAAAACAGTGCCTATTTCTTCGCATTTTTTCGATGCACAGTATCCTGACACCTCATACCAGCTTCGCACACCAAAAAAGAAAAAACATATTCCCACTTTTGTTATGTAGCCCAAATCAATAGATAGAACAGGAAGAAACTCCAAACAAACTCGGTAATAACCATTCACTATCAGTTATGCAATTCACAAAGAATGTACTAAAGCAATTGAACCCAAACCTTCATTCTAATATGCCTTGATAATAAAATTTTGATTCATTCAACTAAAATTTCTACAATTTTTTTACATGAAAGTAATTTAAATAAAATCACCAGAGATAATTCTCACTCTATTATGCTATAAAGTTTCAAACCTTACCTAAACGAGGTTCAAATTGATGAAGGGGGATTCACGTGATCAAACCCTAGAAACTAGAACACATCAAAAGAAGAAACAATGGAAAATTACGAAACAGAAACTATAGGGTTTTTAAGCTGATTCTGACCTGGTTGATGGGGATGGTGCGGGTTTTATCAAATCCTAATGCACAACTTCTGCAGCAGGAATTTTATTTCAGTTTTTGCCTAGTTTCTCTTGAACAATTAATTAGGGGATAAAAAAAGGAACGGGGGATATTGATTACTTCCCCCAACCCATGGTGTGTGCTAAGGGGTGATTTTTGGATATGAAAATAATAAAATATCCTTTGATTAATTAAAAAACATTATGAAAAGACCATTATACCTTTTCTCCTAAAACATTAAAATCAAAAACCAAATTCATATATCCCCCATTTCAGTACCGGCACCGACCTAGGGTTAGGTTTTGAAAAAAAAAAATTCATCGTTCTTTATCCGTTCTTCGTCGATTAATCGTCGATTCAAAATTTTCTTCGTCGATTAACCTACCCGAATCATAAACAATGCCTCCACGAAAGAAAACGAATGCCCAATCGAACTCAAAATCGATTTCTCAACAAAAACAGGAACAAAGAATTGCTAAGATTGCTCAAGAGCAAGAAGAAGAACAAGCAGCGGATTCAGACAATCAACCTCTCGCAACCATGACTTCTGTGAGAAGGTAAGTGATTTTAAACTACTTTATGAGTGTTTTAATCGATTTATAGCAATGGGTTTAGGTTATAATCGCGAACCCTAACTGAAACAGTTGAGTTTCAGTGATTACCGGCACTGAAATATGTATGAATACGGTGCCGGTTTTACCTTCCGACATTCAATCTAGGATGAATGCAATGCCGGTTTCACTCTGCAGATTCACCAAAAACTGAATTTTAGATACCGGCATAGAAATTGGGTCGAATTCCCTGCCGGTTCTTGGTACCGGCAGTCATTTATAACTATTCGTGTATGCCGGTAGTGGTCTAAAAACATACAGGAGAGTTTATGAATTTGTTACCAGTACCGGTATAGACTTTTGGTTGCAATGTATGCCGGTTTATAGTACCGGCATTCTTTTGTAAAATTCGAGCATGCCGGTAGTGGACTTAAACCATACAGGAGAGTTTATGAATTTGTCACCAGTACCGGCATAGATATTTAGGTTGATTCGAATGCCGGCACCAGGTTACGGAATGGGATTGATTTATTTCGAGCATGCCGGTAGTGGACTTAAAACATACAGGAGAATTACATATGATTACTGGCATTGTCGACAGTCATTGTTTAATGCCGGAACAGACAACCGACATGCTTTGTTTCAGTAAGTCAATGCCGGTGGAAAAACTGAAAGTGAGTTGTCTCACATTCATTTCGTGTGATTTTATGATATAGGTCAAAAGCCAAGGAGGCTAACAAAAGAAAAACTAAAGATGCTGTCACTAAGAGAAGAAGGAAGGACGGTCTTGATACTCCTCAATCTCTCCCTCCTCGAGGGATAGATGAAGGTCGTAAAAAGCGTTTGGGGGCTGAGACAAGAGGGATAATTTGGGAGAGTGCTGGTGACCGTAGTCGAGCTGTAATCCGTGATCACGATGATCAAAATGAGCAAGATGAAGAGGAAAGTGAGGATGAAGATAATGTGGTTCCTCCAAGTCAATTAGCAAGCCAAAGCGAAGTTGGTGGGCCAAGTCAATAACCAACACAAGGCAATGGCAAGAAGGACAAAGGCAAAGTGAAAGTTAAAGGTTCCCACCTTCCTCATATTAATGACATGATACCTGACCTTGAACGTGGTAGAATTTGGGGTGAAGCTCCGGAATCGAAAACACTATTTGGATACAAGCACTCGTGGGATCGTACTATCTATCAAACCTATGTAAGTATTTTTTATCTTGTGCATATGTATTGTTGTGTATTTATGTAAAATATTTTAATTGTATTGTCTCCTAATTGTAGGATCATACGAAGGCTGTGCGTGTTTGCCGAAACCAAGCCGCGGATTGTTGGAAATTGTCCGATGAATGTGAAGAGGTCCAACAAATAGTAATGGAATCTGGTCTATATGATTTGGTTGAAAATTATGTGAAGCCTGATTCCGTGACTGTCAATTGCTTCGTCGAAAGGTATCATGGTGAAACCGATACCATGCACTTCCCTTTTGGGGAGATGACCTTCATCCCTGATGATGCTCAGAACATTCTAGGATTGAATGTTACCGGCAAATCAATTGCAGAAGGAGTTGAGTCTCTGGACCTAGAATGGTCGAAGTTGCACGCTTTGACTAAGAAGCTGTTGGGTTGGGACTACAAAACTTCTGTGGAGAGCTTTTATGAATCCAAGTCTGGTAGGATAAAGACAATCAAGTTGACGCTGCTTAAGAAGAAGTTTGGAGGATGGATGGGACCCTGAAGAAATTCGTTATACTGCCGCTGCGTACCTGTTATACATCTTGGGCACTAGGGTATTCCCTGAAAATAATGGCAACAGGGTTAGTGCGAACTACCTTCAGTACTTGGATCCATTGGAAGATGTCTATGGTTATTCTCGGGGCACCGCGGTAATGGCACTGATGGAGATGAGAAGGGCCTCTAAGGCTAAAACCAACCAATTTGTCGGGAATTTCACTCTACTTCAAGTAATTTTGTTTTTAAACTTATGTTATTATGTATATTGTTCACATGTACCCTTATCGTGAACTTAGAAACAAAACTTATTGCTTCATCTTGGAATAGGTGTGGGCTTATGTACACTTACCCACCTTGTTCAAGGACTGGACCTCCTTGAAGATCAAAGACCTTCCCGAACCCGATACGCCTATAGCTAGGAAATACGAGTTCAACAACACTCCGAAGCCCGGTAACATAGGTCGACTGATCGATATGAGGTTGGCTTTGGACGCGATGAGTACCCAAGATGTTGTCTTCGACCCTTACAAGGAGGTTAGAGGAAACCTCCAAGTTTTGAGGTATGCTAACGTTGCATTCTACCATGGGCCGTTGTTCCACCCAAAAGGATACGTTATGGCCAATCCTACACGTGTGATGCGCCAACTTGGATTCAAGCAATTATCACATATCAAGACGGACTCTTTTTAATGTTTTGTTCTTGACCTTTCTAGGTGCTTTTCAACTCCTAATCGGTTGCATGTAGAGTATAATCCAAAACCGGATCCAACAGATTGGAGGGATAGGGAACCACGTCGTTTGGTAGATATTAGTCAGTGGGATAAGTGGGAGCTTGCGGAAAACGGTGATGAGGTTGATGCCGACTACATGGAAGATTACCTGCAATGGTCACATCCTTTTGTCGTCCGCCCGGATGACGTCCAAGTTCCACCCCGGAAACACCCTTCCGTTCCAACTCCCGCACATGCACCACCTACGATCTCCCAATTTAATAAGACCGTTGGATTGCTAGTAAGTATTGTTAATTACTTAGTCGTTTAATGTACACATAATCTTATATTACCATATATATACTAGTTATGTGTCGTATGTATGAAACTAGCGGCGTCGGCTTGGCAAGTTGAGGAAGCAGTTATGTTGCAAGTACGATGAAGGAAAGGGGCTATCCAATGAAGAAGTGAAGGAAGTCGTGGAGAAGCTTGATAAAATTGAAGAAACCGACCCTAGTGCAAGGGATTTGTTCGGTGAAATTAGGAAGAAACCGGCACAAAAGAAGCAAAAGACCAATTGATTAACTATTTAGTTGTGTTTCTTTTTCTGGATGGTGGTTGTTACGTCTTGAACAATTACGAACTTGTTTTCGTTTGTACCTCATGGTTAACTCTTTAGTTGTTTGGTTTGCTTTTAGTTTATGTTACCTGGATTAAGAACATTTAAGCAGAATCCAGTTGTTTGGTTTGTGTTGAACATGTTTAGGTTTCGAGTGATTGCTTTATGTTGAACATGTTTAGATTTCTAGTGAAATGTTATTTTTGCAAGATTTAGTTACTACAGCTTCCGGCATGGAAAAGCTTTGGTTCAACAACGCCGGTACAGGTTCCGGCATGCGAGAAAATTACAGTTCATTGCCGGTGTCTGGTACCGGCAAGGAAATGTTTCATAAAACCATCGCGGAACTAGAAGATTAAAAATTTCATGTTCCTTTATAGAAATTGGAAGGTACCGGCATAGTCGTTTTTCTACAAGCTATGTCGGTTTTATGATTTTTTCCCAAATTTTCATAGTCGACAGAAAACCGGCACTGTAATATTGGTTGCTTCTATGCTGGCAGTCTACTAGTTTTGAGTATAAATCCATTTCGAATGTTCTTTATTTCATTCCTAAGAAGTCTATTACATTGGATTTGATACTTTAAATTAAAACATGATAAAAAACATAGAATGGATTACATTTGGGTAAAGATTAACTATTTCCATCCCTTTTCAACAATTACGGAACCTTTGAGCGTTTCCCGAATTTGTTCGAAGACATCGTCCGGGATGGGGGTGTCAAGGATCAGCTTCATTGGTTCTTCTTCTCTTTCAACATATTCCTTTCCCTTCATATAACACCCATCACACCCATCGATAGGCTTGCATTGGCCCTTGTGGTTTTCTCTTGACTCTGCTAGTTCAACAGCTTTGTCAAACCATTGAAACTCATCGCACTTTGGGTGATTCAAACACCTTAGAAACATTCTTCCATTTTCAGCATCATCAGTTTTTGCAATCCAAAACCGGCGTGTCCCATCACAGCTTCTACACTTTGAATAAATAAAAGGAAAGTGCATGGCTAGATGAGAAGGTGACTTGCAATGATGACTCTGTAAGAGAAGATTATATTAGTTATGTGTCATAGTAGTGAATATTATATTGTTAGTAAAGTTTATTCTACTTACTTTGCAAATAGAGCTAGATGATGAATCTCCCATCCCTTGTGAAGCTTTAACCGTGCTTGCTTTCTTGAGAGAAGGATTTTTGTTATTTGGTGGGTGGTTTGTGTAGATTTTTCTCAAGGAATGGGGGTATTATATACAAATGAATCACCAACGGTCTTATTTTTCAAAAAAACTAGCCGTTTTTTTTTTATTTCACAAACACCGGCGTAGTCGCTATTATAGATCCAATGCCGGTTCTTTGTAACGACATTGAATGTTGTTGTACAAACATGCCGGTAATGGTTGCATATTTGGCTCAATCTCTGTGAAGAAATTACCTTGTACCGGCATGGTTAGCTTATGGCAAAACTGTACCGGTACTTGTTGTCGGCAGCTTATGTCACAATTACCTCAATGCCGGGTTTGGTGATTTTCAAAAAAAAAATAGTCGTTGAGGGTTTTCTCTATATAAAGTGAGCTAATACTTGGGCCCAAAATTCCAAAACTCGTATGTTCTTATATATTTCCTTGAGCCTCTTAACTTAGAAACCCTAAACCCTAGAATAATTATCTATAAATAACTTAGTATAGTACCTAATCTCATATACAACAAATGGCATCGTTCGACTCGGATGAAGATTTAGCAATCACCCAAGCATGGTACGCCAAAACTCGTCCTTCAACTATAGATATCAGCACGCGGGATTCCATGTGGTTGAAGATTTTTTAACAAATTTATTCACGATTACGGTAACCCGAAAGGAAGAACTGCCAAACAAATCGAGGAGCGACACGACATCATCCTAGATGCGGTGGTTGATTATCTAAAAATGAAACACCGGATCAATCACGCTACCCGAAATACATTGTCCCCTCAACAACTCGTAAGTATCTTTATGGTTAATTCGACATAATCTACTCGTTTGCAAATTTTATGAAACAAACAAAGTTTGTGTGTTATTTTTGTAGCATCAAGCCGTGAAAACGCGTTACTTACAAGAAAAGGTGGAAGCATTCATGTTTGAAGCCAACGTAAACTATATTGTAACCAAAGTCACGGAGTACCACCAGCTGGGTGAATCGGAGATGGATTCTTCTTAAGAAGATTGATAGTTTAGTGGTGTTTGCTTAGGTTTTTAGGGCATTTGGTTAGTTATTTCGTAAGGTTTTGTGGGTAGATCTTTATGTAAACCCTCACGAGACTATAACTCGTCCACTAGGGTCTCCTAGGGGTCTAAAGGCTTGATTCACGTGCTAAGTGCATTCGTTTTTCCGTCGACAAGGATTACGTTTGAAATAAATTACATTTCCGACATTCTATGTTTACATAATTCCATGCCGGTACCAAGAACCGGCATGGATTTTATATATTTATTGCATGCCGGTATAAAGTGTCAAGCACTATATTGTTTCTGTGTATAATAAACCAGGTACCGACACTGATGATATATACGAAACAACGCCGGCTCCAACTTCCGGCGCGTCGTTTATCCTTATTACTATGCCGGCAAATTAAAAATTCAAATTTTTGCAAGTACAACTTTATTGATTGAGTACAATAACAACCATATTTGGGCACCATCCTATAAATACACCTTTTCTCCCTACAAAACAACACACACCTGGTTCCATATACTCTAAAAAGCTGATATCATTATATAATATTTCTAACTCTACCAATACCTCAACATACAAAGCAATGGCATCCTTTGATTCAAATGAAGATTTGGCGATCACCAAAGCTTGGTACGTGGAAACTCGAGCTAGGAGCCAGTCCTCCGTATGGGTGGATTCCGTGACCTTTTGGGGTAAGGTATACAACAAATATATGCAATAGTTTGGGAATCCGAATAGAAGAAGTGTTCAACAGATTCATGATAGGCACCAAGTCATCGAAAGTGCGATACTTGCTTATTTAGAAATCCAAAAACCAATTTTCAATGATCCCCACTTTAACTTGTCCATTGACCAATTTATAAGTATTGTTGTGGTTTATTTTACGTGATCCATGTTGTTTGATCTTCATACTAAACACCACTAACCAAGTAAGTTTGTGTTATGTTTTTGTAGCATGAAGTAGTCAAAGCGTGCTACTTGGAGGAAAAGGGGGAAGCATTCGCATTCGATTCAAGCTACCAGTTCATGGAATCCAAAATCCCGGAGATGATGGAGGGTGTATCGTCCTCGGACGAAGATTGATGGCTTTAGAATTTTGTGTGTAGGTTTTGTGGGTAGATCTCTATGTAAAACCTCACGAGACTATAACTCGTCCACTAGGGTCGCCTAGGGGTTCAAAGGCTTGATGCACATGCTAAGTGCATTCGTTGTTCCGTTGACAAGGATTAAATTTCAAAAAATTACATTTCCGGCATTTTATGTTTGCATATTTCCATTCCGGTACCTAGTACCGGCATGGATCTTTTATATTATTATTTTCCGAAATTAAGTGTCAAAATTCTAAGTGCAATAAACAATGTTCTGACTTTTTAGTTATATGCATTAGCGTGCCGGCAATCGTTTCCGGCATTGTCGAAAATCTAACGTTCACTGCCGGATAGAGTATTCAATGCATAACGACTATTTTTTTGAACCATAAACCAGTAAAGACCATTTCCGGCGTGGGATCTAAGATACTGACAATGCCGGAATGTTAAAGTGGAAAAGAGTCATTGTGTCCTCATCTATTTAAAGGAATGGATACACTTATTGCAGTTGATACCTCAAAAAAAAAGGTGACCTCCACCACATCTCTCTCATGGCAAAGAAATCATGAACTACCGATTTCAGAGATTTTTTATATGAAAAAAAAACACTCTGATAGGGAATCAATCATCATCCACCACCAACTCAATTCCCATGATACTAGAAAAACTTAAAAGGAAGGAGCCAACCACCAAGTCACTTGCCGCAATGGAAGAAGAGATACTTAGAAGGAAAAGAGTAGAAGAAGAGGAAGCAATACAAGAAAAATATCGCAAAGAAACTAAAGAGATAATCGAACGTGTAAAACAAGTGAACATAGAAGCGGATGTTGAGGAAGAAACCGAATGGATTAAGAATTACTTCATAGTTTCGGATTTTCCGGAAGACCATCGCCCTTCAAACCTTTTTTGGGGTCTTGTTGCGGATGATCCTTATATGTCGAGGTTATATGACGGTAAGTGCAAGAAACGCAAAATGGATTACGGGGATGAGTTTGTAGCGAATCGGAAAATTGCCCTCATAAAATTGTGTCACAAATACAATGAGTTTCTCGCAAGATACCGAGATAATAGGTATCAAGCTCAGGAAGCATATACCAAATGGAGAAAAGAGCCTTTTAGGCATTTTGAAGTTGCGTTGTTTGTTGAATCTCATACCAAGAAATGATGTTAGTTGCAATTAGCTTGAAATCTTTCATTTAATGTGTTTAATGTTTATGTGTAACGTTGTTTACGTGTTTAATGTTTTTCAATTTATTTCCTTAGTATTATGAAGCCCAATTTGGGTCAGTTTGCTTGCTTAAACCTTTTGGAGACGCGTTACTAATGAATCAAGAATCACTACCGGCGTTGAAATGTGATCAACATACTGTGCCGGTTTTATGGTTACAATTGAAACTTATTGTCACCAGTACCGGCACTGAATTTTGCCATCTTTCCATGCCGGCATTCTGACTGTTACAAACACAAGTTATGTGGCAGTTACAAACTACTTCATTTCACTAGTTTGACGGTTACAAACTATTTTATCCCACTTATTTGACGGTTATAAAATCCTTAATACCATTTTATGCGCCGGTTACAAACTCCTTCATTCTATTTAAGTGACGGTTCTAGAAAGGAAATTATTCAATCTCCCTTTATAGTCACTCTCCCATTTTGTTTCATCTTCTATACCAAAGACAATGGGTCGTCGCAAACCTCGTGAAAAACCCATAACCAATCCTGAAGAATCTGCTGATGATGGTGGTAAATCGAAATCAAAAGCGCAAGAAATGGAGGAGCCTGAAGAGTCTGTTGGTGAGGCTGAAATAACAGAATTGCTCCGGTAAGTGATGTATATGTTGAATTGAAGTATTTTTAGGGTTTATCCAAAGTGAAACTTGTATGTTTAGTCTTTCTTCTACACTATAAGTAAATTTTGAAATTGAAATTTGTAGTTTAGTTACATGTTTGATTTGCGATAGAATTCAATTTGAAAATCATGCCATATTATATGTCTTGAATCCCTATTTTATTGCATGACCCTGCCGGCATGAAAAATTAATTGAATACCATGCCGGTTTTCGTTTCCGGCGTTGTATATTTGATCAATAGTATGCCGTTTTCATTAGCCTCTTTTGTTAAAAACTCTATACTGAAATTAAAATGTTCCGGCATACACAATACATATCTTACAATGCCGGCAACAGTGCCGGCAGTGTCTATATGTGAAAGTTCTATGCCGGTTTTCCTTACAAAAAATTGTTAATTCTGTGTCTAAAATTCAAGACAACCGGCATGGATTTGTAAATATATATCATGCCGCTATCATGAACCGGCATTGATGTTATGTTCAACATATATGTCGGCTGTGATTATTTAACTTATTTTACATATTGGAACATAGGTCAACAACATAAAAAAATAACAAAGGAAAAGGAAAAGCTGTTGTAGAACCAAAACGTAGGTCTTCTCGACGTAGCCGTCCTGATCCGGGTACTTCTAAGGTGACAATTCGGGATCAACCTATAAGCGACTCAAACAACAGTGATGATGATGATGAGTGGGAACAATTACCTGTGCCGGAACGAGCAGGTGTCTCATCCTCACAAGCAGGTGGCTCGGGACATACTGGTGTCGGAGTTGAATCCCCTGAGGATAATGAAAAGGCACCCCCAGCCCACCTTCCTGATAAATATGACATGATTCCAAACCGCGATGACGGCAAACATTGGGGTGAACCGATAAACCCGCAACTTTTATTTGCTTACAAGGACTCTTGGGCTCGTTGGATCTATCAATCTTATGTAAGACGTTTGCATCTTCTTATTATATTATTTATCTTGTTATTGTATTATTTATCTGTGATCAAGTGAATTGAATTAAGTTTGGTGTGTTTTTATAGGACCACAAAAAGCCTTCCGTGTTAGCCGCCATCAACAGACGGACTTATGGCCTTTGAAGCATGAGTGTGCCGCTGTTAAAGCAATAGTCAAAACATCTGCATTGTATCCCGCGATTAAAAATTATGTGGCCACTGATACCGTCACGGCGAACTGCTTTTTGGAGCGGTTTTTTGGTGAAACTGATACCATGCATTTTCCTTTTGGCGAGATGACCATTATCCCTGAAGATGTCCAAAGGATAATAGGCCTAGAGGTTCTTGGGAAAGACGTTAAGGTAGGAGATGACTCTAAGGACCTTGGATGAGACAAGATCTATGAGCTGACTTCTAAGTTGTTTGGATGGGACAAGGAAACCACTTTGGCAAATATGTAAAAGACAAAGCATTCCCAAACAAAGACCATCACATTCGTCAAACTCGTTGAATTGTTTGGGAACACGAAGAACAAGGAATTGAATCCCGAACAAGTTCAACAAACTGTCGCTGCTTATATGTTGTTCATCTTGGGCTCCGATATATTCCCTGACGCTAATGGTAACATGGTGCATATGAACAACCTACAATACTTGGATCCGTTGGAAAAGGTTCATGAGTATTCATGGGGCACTGCTTTATTGGCACATTTTTTGGCAGAAATGCGTCGAGCTTCTAAGGCTCACGCCCGTCAATTTAATGGGAATTTCACTGTAATTCAGGTATAGTGAACTACTTATTTTTTGATTGTTGTCATTAAATTTGTTAGTTTCCCACAAAGCGGCATTCTCATCCAATATTGAGAAGGAAGAAAGTTCATCTCTTACTCGGGACCTAATATTTGAGAATGCATAACATCAAACCCCTCGCCTACACCAACCAATTGCTCATAAAAGCTCCTCTTGTTCACAAGTTTTTCGGCCATCCTCGTTCTAGCATATCGGCATGGTGTCATATCTCTACTAACCGCCGTGTCAAAGATTCCTAATTGTTCTGTCACAGCATGATAGCCACAATTTCCATCTCCATCGACATCATCCATATATACAATATACTCGCGAATAACCTCAGGAAGTTGGTCTATGTAAGACTGTATCTTGGTATGATAACTTCTAATTGTCCTACATGTTCTAGGATCCTTATACATCTTTATATTACCCTTTTCTCACTTGATTATATCCAAACCATCCTCTGCAATCTCTACACTTGCACTGTCTTCGATATGTGATGGGAGTCCGTACTTCCTTGGCCTACCCATTCGCCTTGGAACTAAAACTACATCAACTTTGATATCACTTGGGTTTGTCACCAACTTTGCCTCGTCACCTTGTTGTTGTATGTCACTTGATGATGATACCTTTGGAGGCCTACCCCTTTTCCTTGGAACCTCCGCTAGATCGACTATGGGTATGGATTCGGAATGCTCACCTTGTTGTTCTTTGTCACTTGATGTTGACCTTTGGTGGCCTACCCCTTTTCCTTGGAACCTCCGCTAGATCGACTATGGGTATGGCTTCAGAATGCTCACCTTTTTGTTCTATGTCACTTGATGTTTATACCTTTGGTGGCCTACCCCTTTTCCTTGGAACCTCCGCTAGATCGACTAAGGGTATGGCTTCGGAATGCTCACCTTGTTGTTCTTTGTCACTTGATGTTGATACCTTTGGTGGCCTACCCCTTTTCTTTGGAACCTCTGCTAGATCGACTATGGGTATGGCTTCAGAATGCTCACCTTGTTGTTCTTTGTAACATGATGTTGATACCTTTGGCGGCCTACCCCTCTTCATTGGAACCTCCGATGAGTTGGATTTTGGTGTGGATACGGAATCCTTCGTTTGTTGTTGACTTGATAGCGGTTTCTTCCTCGGCCTACCTCTTTTGTTTGGAACCTGCGCTTCCACAAACCTTTGCTCCGAAATCTCACTTGCGGTTAGATCTCGTTTCTTACTTGCTGCGCGTTCTTTTTCACGTTGAGTCATTCCTTTCAATTATACCCTTTGTTTTCTCCTTGACGTTTTAGTTTGGGGTCTACCTATTGGATCTCCCTTTCCTGGATCTTCGCTTTGTGTGATACATGGACGAGTAATTAGCCTTAGTTGGCTCAACAAGACTTGCCGGCTTACCGAGGTGCCACGTGTGTAAGCTTCGTAGAATTCCTTTGCTTCGTTCGTATCCCATGGAGATTGCCCGGGATCTCCCGAAGGGGGAGGGTCGAAAGATAGTTGCTTCCAAAACGGATCAATAACCTCAATAGGTATCACTTCTTCATACTTCACAAGCATATGACGACACGGAAGCCCCAATGAGGACATGTCGGGACAAATACACACATCACCCGGTTTTCCGTAATTTTTCTCATATTCCATTTGTCTCATCATATGTTTTATTGCCCAATGAGAGACGTTGAATTCTATTCCTTGGAGCAACTTACGATAACGAAGAAATTGAGTCATCCTTTCCATTGAGCTTTTCTCAAAAGCCACCTTGATCCTATTGATATCAGCCTTAAAGTATTGCTCCATTGCCTCGGTGACCGTAACCACATTGCCTTGACCGGACTGGATGAGATCTTTAAATCTCCCATGAGCGGACTCCGCTGCACTAGTTGCTTCAGTCTTGAAGTGTCTATACCGGTTTGTCCATGCACACACAAATTTTTCCTTGAACTTATCCAACCATTGAGTCTGACAATACCATGCGGCAGTCGGATAAACTTCGTTCCAATCGGCAATAAACTTCTCCAATCTCTTTTCGTACATAACCTCAGTAAGAGACCAATAAACTTTCTCCCAATCTCTTAGAAATTACAACCACTTTTTATGATTTTCCGCATGTTCTTTGTCCATTCGCTCCTTTATCTTGCCTCTCTCATCTTCTTCTTCTTCGGGGGATAGTTTGTTCTTTCGAACATCTTCCTCTAGTTGAACAATCATTCTCTTCTTAATATCCTCCTTAGTGGGTTCAAACAAGGCATGAAAAGTTTTTATGATATTTTGACGTATATGATATGTACATAGGAAATTTTGTGCATCCGGGAAGAAGTCGGATATTGCTTTCATTAATGCATCATCTTGATCGGTTACTATCACCCTCGGAAGTTGATTTTCCCGAAAGAATAATTTCAATTGTCGTAATGCCCAATGATAATTATAGTCCCTCTCGTTTTCCATTAAACACCAAGCCAATGTGAATGTTACCTTGTCCGAGGTTTTCCCCACGATGTTGAACAACGACATATTGTATTTGTTTGTCTTGTAGGTACAATCCATCATAAGAACACCACAACATGTATTTTCCAATTGTGAAAGCAAAGGATGTGAAATGAATATTTGAAGGGGCTTATCGTCCGGCCCTCTATTAATGATACGCGTGTAGTTGTAATCCCAAGCCATCTTCTCAAATTCTTGCATGACGTACCTCCCTTCCCATTCCACCCTTCTAATAGTTGCTTGTGCGCTATAAATTGTACGTAGAGAAGACATGTTGGACTCATCCTTTTCCTTGAAGCCTCTGAGAATTTGTCTCGGTTTGATAAGTGATTTGGTCAATCTCTTTACATCCTCGAACTCATGAGGTTTAAGCTTCGCAGCTAGGGAGTGACCAACAAAATCTGTCGGATCCCGGTGGTTATGACAGCCACACAAAACCTCACAATCCCAATTGTTCATGTCATTTAAACGGAAAACAAGCTTAAACGGGCAATCATTCTTCCTCGTACGAGTCTTGTATACGCTATTAGTCTTCTTTGGATATACATAATCCTTTCTCTTGTGGCTATTCTTATCCTTGTATTTCCCACTTCTCTCGCAAGCCATCTCAAAACGCCTCTTTGAACGTTCGGTATTACTCACCAACACACACATGTTCTTAAGAGCCGTCTCTTTAGCCCAAGCGATTGCTTCATTTCTATCTATTATTCCCTACATAAGATCAATTTCACATTCATTAGAAGGTTCATTACTAGCAATCCATTAGTAAAGTATTCTTTGGTCACATACCAGAGGTATTTTATAGTATTCCGACGTATCCCGATAAAGCGGCTTTGCATTTGTTGGATCAATCTATGTCACCACCTAAAGATCGAACGAAAATTAGTTCCAAACGAAATTAAAACACTATGCCGAAAACAAGTACCGGCATGCTCGACCAATGTTCCGGCATTGTCGAACTTAGCCAAAACTGAAGACCAAATTTGAAACATATTCCGGCATACATTATTCATTAGACAGCAACGCCGGAAAACAAGGTGCCGACACTGTCGTAATTTATTGTCCCAAGCCGGTACACGCTACCGGCATTCCAATTAATTGATATGTAATGCCGGTATTTAGCTCGTGAAAAAATTTATTCCTGTATGTTTTTTTGTAGGTGCCGGCATTGTAAATTTGAAACTCAACAACGCCGGTTCCACTGCCGGCATTCTCGAAGTTGATGGTACCACGCCGGTAACTGGTTCCGGCGTTGATGGTTATTAATTTTCCATGCCGGTTTTTGGGTTTACATACAAATGTTTCTTGTATGTTTTTCATGCCGTTCCGGCATGGTAATCTATCAATGAACCCATGCCGGTTTAATATTCCGTAGTATATTCCTTGGTAGGTAAAAAAGTGAACTGCCTACTGGCATAGTTTTTTGGTAGAATACTATGCCGGATCAATATTCAAATTGGGGGATATCGCTTTACCGGCATGGTCGTAGTATGAATACCATGACGGTAACGCGTCTGCCGGCATGGTATTCATACTACGACCATGCCGGCACCGAGGTTTTACAGTTGAAAAAATGGCGGGTTTAAAGAAAAAAATCGATTTTTCAACCTCCTAACAGCTTTACCTGTGTATTGGGGATGCTTGCATGTTGTGCTAGTTTACTTTATTGTGTAGCTTCTTCGAAAAACTCTCCATACTCGTCAAAATCATCATTCAAGGGTGTTGGCTTAACAAAAAGTTCAATTGAGAGTTGTTGTCGTTAGCTCCTTGTTGTAGTAGAGCTAAAGATTCAGCAGCTGCAATTCTCTCCTCACAATCATCTTCCATTTTCACAAAAAAAATTCCACTCAAAAATATTTTTCCCTCCTTCTACTCTCACCTCACTCACCCAAATTCAAATAAAACACACACTAATCATTTATCAAAAACTTTAATATTTTACTAATTATTATTAATCACTAATCCTGATTAGTGAGGGGTAGATTAGGTAATACGTAAAATACTTCGATAAGGGGTGACCCCGAATTGATATCTGGAACCAGTTTTTGTCCTTTTCTTATATCCCCTAATTCCTTCTTTTATACCCCAATTAATGGTTCTTTCTCTTCTTTACTTTAACTGTACTAGTAGTTGCTAGCTATTTTGTAAATGTCGTTCTTGTCCTTGAGATAACTGAATGGATGTTTCCGCCCCAACCAGTCTGACCGACAGTGCTACATGTCCCCAACATCATTCCCCAATATCTTCCCTCGTGACGGGTTCCATATAAAATCCTAGATTTAGGATGCCTCGAACCCTTTTGGGTAGCGATGGCCATGTACCAGTGGAAATAACACGTCACGAAGGACAAGGTTGTGGGTTAATAGTAGTAGGAAAATTTCTTGTTTGGTCCTAAGCCCATAAGGTTATATATAGTAGGGTCCAACCGGATTTTTTTTTATCTTGAGGTCCAAAATTAATTAAAACATGGACATGACGATAATACCCATTGTTACCAAACCTGTGTGTTTACGCGTTCACTATATCGAGTACATATCTATTATACTGATTATAAATTCGAGTACATATCTGCTACACTGCTTATTAATTCGAGTACATATCTGTTACACTACTTATGAATCTGAGTACAAATCTGCCGCGCTGCTTACAAATAGAACACGTATCCGCTAAACTGCTTACAAATTCGAATATATATTTGTTGCTTACAAATTCGAGTATGTATCTGCTGCACTGCTTACAGGAAAAGTACATGTTTGTTAGAATCAATGATAAATAAATTAGAAAATATTTTACATCATATATATTGTAGGATCATACCAATTAATCTATAATATTTCTTTAATACAATATTAAATCATAGGAAAAATAAAGGAAAACCTTTATATGCACTGTAAACACATAAAAAGTTATACAAAATTAGCACATATTTCAGTATTTCACATATGTACTCATGGATCAAAGAAATAAAAAAGTGCAAAACTGAATAAAACATAAATCCGAAGAAATTTCTATCAGTACACCATATACGTACTGCGTATTCATGAACTGAAAATCAACTGCATGTAAAGAATAATTGATGAATTCATGAATATAACATAGTTAAAGCACATATTTCAGTATTACACATACGTGCTCATGGATCGAACCCAAAAACAATGGAAAAATTATGAACAGTGGCAAAACTCTGAATATAACCGAATCAAAGCACATATTTCAGTATTACACATAGGTACTCATGGATCGAATCCAAAAACAATGATAAAACTCTGAATATAACCGAATCAAAGCAGATATTTCAGTATTACACATACGTACTCATGGATCGAACCCAAAAACAATGACAAAACTCTGAATATCACCGAATCAAAGAAGATATTTCAGTATTACATATACATACTCATGGATCGAACCCAAAAATCAATTAAAAACGCGGTGCAACACAAATATACTCATGGATCGAATCCAAAAACAATGAAAAACTCTGAATATAATCGAATCAAAGCAGATATTTCAGTATTACACATACGTACTCATGGATCGAACCCGAAAACAATGACAAAACTCTGAATATAACCGAATCAAAGCAGATATTTCAGTATTACACATACGTACTCATGGATCGAACCCAAAAACAATAACAAAACTCTGAATATAACCGAATCAAAGCAGATATTTTATTATTACAAATATGTACTCATGGATCGAACCCAAAAATCAATTTAAAAACGCGGTGCAACACAAATACACTCATGGATTGAATCCAAAAACAATGACAAAACTCTGAATATTACCAAATCAAAGCAGATATTTCAGTATTACACATATGTACTCATGGATCGAACCCAAAAACAATGACAGAACTCTGAATATAACCGAATCAACGCATATATTTCAGTATTACATGTACGTACTCATGGATCGAACCCAAAAAATCAATTAAAAAACACGGTGCAACACAAATACACTTAGAGATCATACCAAATCGACGAAAGTAGACTCTTCCAGTTTACTATCAACATCAGATCTAATACCTAAACATTAAATTTTTCTATAAACATGAAAATTTCTCTAATCCGAGAAAAAAAAAACCTAAATTAAAATAATCTTTTGAAGAAGAAAGGAAAAATAAAAACCTAAACTATACCAACACTAAGGAAGTGAACCTACCGATTAATCTTAGTTTGAATTCACGAATTGATCAACACCTCAGAAGATCTTCATAGCCGTAGCTCTTCACGGAACCACAGAGGAGGAAATGAAGAAGAAGAAGAAGAAGAAGAATAGATCGAGAAAATGAAGAAGAAATGGATTTGGTTACTGCTTTTATATACTTGAGGGTGTTTTTGGTATTTAAAAATACGTCCTCATATATTCCACACGTGTGCAGGACCAGGGTTTAAAAAATTGGGTTCATTTTTCTGTTTTGTTTTTATTATGGACCTCTGGTTACTGGGCTTTAGTGGGTGGACCCGCCACTAACTAAGAACACTATAATAGGATCTATAGGTAATTCCTACATAGTAATAACACTTTATCTCAGTAACACTGATATCACACTGTCTTTTCTTTGCCGGCCTCATGACAATTTCTTTATGTTACGTGTATTAAATAGTTTGCTTTATTTTCTTGATTTTTTTTATATAATATTTTTTTACAAAAAACAGTTGGTAGCCGAGCCACAAGTTGTGCTCCAACCCCTTTTTGGATAGCCAAACCTAATCTAACGAAAAGAAAATTACGAACTTTAATATTAGTGTCGCGTCTAGCTATGTAATTTTCAATCGTAACAAAAATTCTATAGTTTTCTTGATTGTAATTAAGACAATTACTCTAAATAATCAGAGATCTTTAATCTCTTTTGTAATTCATTCAATTGAATAATACAACCATGGTATCAAGAGGACCAAAGATCCTCATTTCCGCTCATTTTTCCCGATCTTATTCCTTTTCTCTTCAACTATATCTTGTTTTGTTTTCCAATATATCTGTTCTCCATTCTCAATCATCAATGGCACTGAATCTTTATGAATCACAAATCTCTCAAATTCTTCTAAATCAAATCACCAGTATCGTTAACTTCAAACTCAAGGATGATAACTTCATCGCATGGAAGAATTTGTCATTATTGAAACGATAGAAAGTTCTTGGTATTATGGATGGTCCGATCCGTTATCCTCCTAAATATCTCACTCAAGCAGATCTTGAACAAAGGATTAATCAATCCAAGTTATACTTCTTGAATAGATGATGACAATACTATGATCTTACGGATTCAGTCCACGATTTTTGTTGTTGTTATTCCTTATGTTGTTGGTGCTGATTCTTCAGAGATCTTTGGCTTGGCATTGATTCAAGGATTGCACGAACTTCAACCACTCATTCTATTCAATTACAAACGAAATTGCAATCTTTAAAGCTTGGATCTGGTACAATCACACAATTCTTAGGAGAAATCAGGAAACTTATTCATAAGTGCATAATTCATATGATTTTAGTGTCCATTACACACTTGTTTTAGCTATTATTCTTGCATCTATTTTTGTTATTACTCTTGTTTTCTCTTATTTGTTTCCATTAGGTGAATCATCCAAAAAGGAGATATAAAGTGCTAAAAAGAGCTAAGAATCCAAGTGCCTAAGTCCAAGAGAAGCGGAAGAAGTGCGACGAAAAGGAGCAAAACACTCAAAATCAAGAGACGGGCCAAATATCAAGCTTAACTCATTCAAATTCAGCATTTATCATCACCACCTTGAAGATAATTCAATTAAAAAAATAATGCAAAAAGAATGAGGTCATTCCGAGTTCGTACGAAGAAGTTACGGCCAAAACGAGTTTTATCAAATACCGAAGACAAGTTCGTTCTCATACTTGGCATGCAAACGGGAGTAACTGAAATCCAGTTGATAAACTGGGTAAGCGAAATACCCTGGATTTTGTATAAGTATTTCGTTCGAAAAAGGGGTTTGCAAACCATGAAGGATAAGAACCGGTTATAGGTCTTTCTTTACTAATTTTTAGGTCGGTTTCCTTAACCGACTAGGATGCTTGAAGGCAAAGAAATGTAAACCTATATAAATAGGTATTAGGCCTTTCATCAATACACGTCTCATATCACAAGCTAGGGTTTCTTCTATATCAAAAACCCAGGGTTTACCCCTTTAGGGGAAACCACTATTATTCATCTTCTTTGTAATATGAGTAGCTAAATCCGTTGTTGATCAAGAATGAATTCAATGTTCTAGCGTGAAGCTTTATTAATTATACTAATTTATTTGAAGTTATTATCATCGTCGTTTGTTTTCACTATATCTAGGGTTTATAATTGGTTCCTAGATTGGTTTGGGTGCGCAACTAGATTAGTTTATTGTATTGCTAGTAGAGAGTTGAGCGATCCGTAATTGTCGTGCATATCCTGCACAAGTAGAGAAGATGAGACCTTGCAAAGGGATTCTGTAAATCAATCGTGTGCGGAAACAACACCAGTAATTGAACCGAGCATACTGAGTTTAACTGCTGGAATCAAACCTAAATTCACAAATCCTAAAGTGTTCGATCGAGTTACACCTTGTAAGCGTACCTCAAGGAGGCTCAGTTGGATAGAATCCGGTGACTAAGCGTACATGTTATCAGTGATACAAGGAGTTTTGGGGATAGCTAAGCGTACTTGTTATCCTACGATTGGTAATGAATGGTTCTAACGGAAGATAGATAAGTATTCTAATCACGTAAACGCTTGGTAACGGCGAATGATTCCTTAATCATCTTTTTTCTTTATTATTGTCTTTATATTTATCTTACAAACATTCCTTCATTGTTATTTACTTTATTTTGTTGATATAAATAACCTATTAATTACACAGCTCTCCGTGGAACGATCTCTTATCACCGCTAGATTACTAGTTTGTTAGTGAGAAATATCTTTATTAATTTGTTGAGCCTACGACAGCTCATACAAATTTTTGCGCCGCTGCCTGGGAGCAATTGCTAATTGATTTGTTATTTGTTTAGCTTGTTTTTATTTTTGTTTTTAGATTTTTTTTTTGATTCTCTCTTTCTTGTGAGTCGTCATGTTTCCTTCGGAAATAACATGTATGGAGCACAAGATTACACATTCAACAGTGGTAATCAATATGTTTTTCAATCTCATTCATATGACAACTACCAACCATCCTATGGGTATAATCAAGACCAATCTTTTGGCTATGATCAATATCCCACAGAACCTTATGGATATTCTCATACATGTCAACAACCTTATGATGGGCATGTAAGTGAACTATCACGAGGATGGAAGGATAGTTAGGCTTCCAATTCTTTATCTTATGAAAGTAAGCAGAAGCTAGATCAGTTTATTCTTTATAAGTAAAAGGCCAGTTTATCTACGCCGGAACCACTTAATAAGCAACCAAACGCGGAGAACAATATGCCAACCGAATCGTACTTCAATATTTCTAACCAAACTCCTGATCATTTTTATGATAATTCACATATTCAAAAGGGGGAGAGTTGGTCTGAAAATAGTGTGGTGAATGAAGGTGTTGGCTTTGATGAACGTCTTGACCAATTGATCTAAGCATGACACAACATCAAAAAGGGCTCCATACAATTGAACAGAAACGATATGAGAAACTTCAGGAAATTCAAAGGCATGTGGACAACTTAAAAATACAAATTGCTCAACTCAAGGAGACAAGGAATGAAGAAGAAGTGTGGCCTCAAAACCAAAATAATTCTGAAATTCCTACGGAAGTCAACAAATATTTTGAAGATGAACAACCTTTGGAATTTAGTCCTTGCAATAATAGTAAAGTTATTTTAGCTCTGGATCTTTATAATGATCATTCGCATATTCAAAAGGAGAAGCCTTGGTATGACCGAACCATTGTTATGAACGGTGTGACATACTAAAATGCATATCAATGTTACAATGAATATCCGGATTACAATATTTTCAGGCCGGTTGATTTGCAAGAAGTAGACCTGATTATTCCCTCAACGGAAACTCATACAGAATACCCCAAAATTTATACTAAAGAAGAGTTCATGAGAGCGAATTTGATTCGGATGACGAGAGTGTTGAAGAAGGGATGGAGATTGATAATGAAACCAAATTGATTAAAGTCGTGGAAGACCCAATTGAGCTTGCCAAGGATTATAACGATGCTGAGATTATGATTGAAGCAAACGAAAAATGGCTAAATAGTTTGATAGAGGACCACGATACAATTGAGGTAAATAATTCATTACAATTCTTTAAGAATGATATGGATCTCGTGATACAAGAGATTGTTGAAGGTCTGTCTAATCCTTTGCATATTTCTAAATCTTTTGATCCTCCTTCCAAAATTGAAGGATTGAGTATTTGTGCTTCTAAAAATCTTAAGGATTATTTTGCTTCTAAGTATCCACAACTTGATGTGTTTTATTCGAGTATTGTGCAGGTTCACCAAGCTAAGGAACCTTTTGAAGTTCCCGAACTCTATGTTCTCTATCGACTTCCGAGTGTAGAAAGGACTAAGTTTGGAGGAAACTTCAATAAAGTGATAGCTTCAATATGTATATCTTGTGATAATGTTTTTTTGAAGCTATTATTTGAACTTCATTTTGTTATTTGGAAGGATTACCAAATTTTCAGATTATTGGTGTATGGACGATAACAATAACATCGGGCTGACGACGTAAAACCAAGCGCTACATGGGAGGCAACCCATCGGTTTTGTATCTCTATCCCTTTTACTTTTTTAATTTTATTAGTTTTTCATATCATATCTTGCATTACCATATTAGATTTTAAAAAATCCTATATCTATAATGAAAGTTTTGACGAACAATATTCTTGTCAGAAAAATTCTGACTGCGTACTTGTCACCAAAACAACTCTGGAGATTTCATACGGAGTCCGGTTTGAGTGATTGACACCAACTTTTACAGAGGACAGACTCACCTTTCTTTTCAAAAAGAAAATTTGAATTTTGATTCTTTTAAGTTGGAACGATAGGCTTGGACATTTGAATTTTGGTATTTCTCCAGAACTTTTTCAGATTGCATGTCTGTCAGTCCGGAGGCCATAACTTTTAGACCGTTTATAGAAACATTGTTCCCTTTTTACACATCATGGAAAAGATATATGCAAACAACATTTGGTTAGGATGTTTTCCCTAGTTCCCTACCCATTTGTACAGTTTTGAATTTTTCCAGGCTGTTACATCGGATATCAGAATTGTCCGGTTTTGAACATTGAGGACAATGTTGAGTTTAAGTGTGGGGGAGTAGTTAAGCATGTTTGGATAGTATATTATATTAGTATTAAATTTCTTAGGTCACTTTTCGTGTGCATATATATTAAATATATATATATACTCTTTGATTTCTTGCATACTTGAGACTTCATCTTTTGGAGTTAATTATGAGCTATTTATGATGACACTTTAAACCTTTTTAGGTTGAAACAGTTCTTACAACTGTATCTTGATTCCCACTTTATCGTTTTACAATCCTTAATTATATACGTTCATAATTGAATGTGAAACTCAGGTGTTAGCAATAGCATGGTAGTCGTTTGAAAAATTAATTCTCGCAATTAATCATTACTGAATTTCTTTCTTTTTATTTTTGTAGTTATATGTTTCTCTACGTGATTTGGCGGGACCCTAATACTTCCATGGATGTTTTAGCAAGGTAATCATTGGTTTAGTGTATATAACGCTCCTCTTCATATACCGACATAGTCATGTGAAAATAACCTCGTGCATCTTACATGATTTGTGTGAGACAGTCATTTGATGTTAACTTGGGATGTTTCATATTGATTAATAATCATTTGAGAATTACTTGGAACTAATGGTATGTGTAAGATTACCATCATCGTCTTCCAAGATGTTTCAAGACGATTAACCGAGAGTCTTAGAACTACCGGATACATGGAAATTAATCATGTAGTCGATGAAATGAGTGAAACCTATCATCATTATTTAGCAAGTCAAGATGACTATCGATGAATTTCTAGACACTTGGATAGCAGTATGTGTGCGTTTTCCTTGTCTCCGTCGCTTAAACAAGCGTGGAACGCATGATCCATGGGAACTATCACATATTTGCTGAAAGGAAATATGCGCTTAGAGTATCTAATCATGTTGTCGAGTCGAATGGGTGCTTACCTCAACTATTGCGCTAAATATATATAAAAATCCTTTGACGACATTCATACAAATATTGTGGGTAACATCTTTAGTCCACATTTGCACACTTCATTATTCTATTTGCATTCTTTTATCTATCCATGTGATTTTAGTATGCGAGTGTTGCGACAAAAATGTTGAGAAACATTGCAACAAGTACAATGACTATCTTAGTAAAGTTATGCAATCAGGTTGAATGTCACACGTAAGTAATTGCTTGTGTGTGATGATTGGAATGTATATAGGATGTTTGCAGCTAAAGAACATGTGCAGGCTAATTATTTAGCTTTCTGCTTTGTGTATGTCCTTAGCAGTTCTTCCAAGGCGATAAATTGGAGTAGGTTTTGTGGTTATACCTCTTGTAAACCCTCACGAGACTGTAACCCGTCCATTAGGGATACCTAGGGGTTTAAAGGCATGTTACATTATCTAAGTGTAACTGTATTCTCAACGAAATGGAGTTGATGTATAGTTTAGTTCAGTTTGCTCGAGGACTAGCGAAATCTAAGTGGTCGGGAATTTGATAAGTGCATAATTCATATGAATTTTGTGTCCATTCCATACTTGTTTTAGCTATTATTCTTGCATCTATTCTTGTTATTACTCTTGTTTTCTCTTATTTGTCTATATTAGGTGAATCATCCAAAAAGGAGCTACAAAGTGCCAAAAAGAGCTAAGAAGAGAAGTATTCCAAGTTTTCAAGTGCCCAAGTCCAAGAGAAGTGGAAGAAGTGCGACGAAAAGGAGCAAAACACTCAAAATTGAGAGACGGGCCAAAGACCAAGCTTAACTCGGCCGAATTCAGGATTTCTTCTCACCATATTGAAGAGAATTCAGTTACAAAACGAATGCAAAAATAATGAGGTCATTCCGAGTTCGGACGAAGAAGTTACGGCCAAAACGAGTTTTATCAAATAACGAAGACAAGTCCGTTCGCATACTTGGCATGCAAACGGGAGTAACTGAAAATCCAGTTCGCAAACTGGGTATGCAAACGAAATTCCCTGGATTTTATACAAGTATTTCATTTTCAAAAGGGCTTTGCAAACCATGAAGGCTAAGAACCGGTTTTAGGTCTTTCTTTACTACTTTTTAGGTCGGTTTCCTTAACCGACTACGATAATTGAAGGCCAATCAATGTAAACCTGTATAAATAGGTATTAGGCCTTTCATCAATACACATCTCATATCACAAGTTAGGTTTTCTTCTAAATAAAAAACCTAGGGTTTACCCCTTTAGGCTCTTTAGGGGAAACCACAATTATTCATCTTCTTTATAATATGAGTAGCTAAATCCTTTGTTGATTAAGGATGAATTCAATGTTCTCGCGTGAAGATTTATTAATAATACAAATCTATTTGAAGTTTTTATCATCATCGTTTGTTTTCACTATATCTAGGATTTATTATTGGTTCTTAGATTGGTTTGGGTGCACAATTAGATTAGTATATTGTTCATTCTATTGCTAGTAGAGAGTTGAGCGATCCGTAATTGTCGTGCATATCCTACACAAGTAGAAAACATGAGACATTGCAGAGGGATTCTGTAAAGGAATCGTGTGTGGAAACAACACCAGTAAATGAACCGAGCGTATTGAGTTTAACTGCTGGAATCAAACCTAAATTCAAAAATCCTAAAGCTTTCAATCGAGCTACACCTTGTAAGCGTACCTCAAGGCGGATCAGTTGGATACAATCCGCTGACTAAGCATACTGTTATTGGTAATACAAGGAGTTTTGGGGATAGCTAAGCGTACATGTTATCCTAAGGTTGGTGATGAATGGTTCTAACGGAAGATGGATAAGTATTTTAATCCTGTAAACGCTTGGTAACGATGAAGGTTTCCTTAATCATCTATGTTTATTATTGAATTTATATTTATCTTACAACCAATCCCCCATTGTTATTTACTTTATTTTGCTTATACAAATAACCTATCAATTACACAGCTCTTTGTGGGAACGATCTCTTACTACCACTATACTACTAGTTTGTTAGTTGGAAATATCTTTATTAATTTGTTGATCCTACGACAGCCCGTACACTTATAGATCAACTCTCTGCTACAGGATCCACTGTCGTGGTTTTGATATTAAATGAAATTAAAATGATTATAATGCTTTCAGTACTTCTTTCGTGTTCGTAATCCACTAGTGTCTTTTAATGAACTTCACAACTTATTGCTCAGCGAAGAGGTAATTGTCAGTAAAAGATCAAAAAGTCTTTTAACTGAGGAAAATAACAAAGCTTTGCTGCTTTTCAGTCTCAACAAGCCTTTTTGGCTCAACATAGATATACTTCTGCTTCTTCAAGCTTTTCTTCATCTTACAGAAACCGTGCTAGAGGTAATCACTCATATAATCCTTCTTTTAGAAACAATTTTCAATTACCTGCTAGAGCATCTACTTCTTATTCTTTCACCTCTAAACCTCCACCACCACTACCAATCCTGCACCACCTTCCAATCCATTCTTACCGAATGCACCTATGGGTTTATACAATGTCATTTGTCAGATTTGCAATAAAGGTGGTCATACAGATTTAGTTTGTATGTACAAACTCAATTTTGTTTATCATAATGTCAATACTCCACAAAATATGAGTGTTATGTTAGCCACAACTAATATTCTAGGAGAGAATCCTTGGTATTCTGATATTGGAGCAAACCATCATGTCACATATGATGGTTCTGAACTTCAATTTGCTTCTGCTTATGATGGAGATGCAGAAATTCTAACAACTAATGGTGAAGGTATGAGCATCACTAATACTAGTTTTACCTTCAAATCTACACCTAATCATACTTTTAGGTTATTTGATGTTCTTATAGTGCTCAAGGCTTCCCTAAACTTGCTATCAGTTCACAAATTTACCTCAGATAATAATTGCTCCATTACATTTGACTCCAGTGGTTTCTTTTTGAAGGACTTATCAACTGGGAAGACTTCTTTACAAGGCCCTCGTCATAATGGCTTTTATCCACTACACTTTTTTCATGAATCTTCAAATAAAGCTCTTGTTGGTGTAACCTCTACAACTTCTTCTGATATATGGCACAAAAGACTTCGACATCCTTATTTTCAAACATTACAACATGTTTGTAGGAGTTTATCTCTCAATAATATAATAAAAACTCCTTTGTTTTGTCATGAGTGTAGAATTGGTAGAAGTCATAAGTTACCCTTTGTTGAGTCTCATCATTGTAGAACAAAGCCTCTGGAGCTTTTACACTTAGATCTGTGGGCTCTTAGTCCTGTTAAAATCTAATTCAAGGTATAGGTATTATGTCAACATTACAGATGACTTCTCTAAATACTGTTGGATATTTCCTTTGTATGACATATCATATTTCAAGAAAGTTTTTCTACATTTTAAGGCTCAAGTTGAAAAATCTTTTTAATGTTCATATTATTACTATAAGAACTGATGGAGGAGGATAATTTATTTATATGGACTTATCTACCTTTCTTAGCACTAATGGCATTGTTCATGAGCTATCTTGTCCACATACACCAGAACAAAATGGTGTTGCAGAATCTAAACACGGATACTTAATGGACATTGGGAGAATATTATTACTTCAATCTTGTTTGGACATTTCTTTCTTGGTAGAAGTTTTTCCCACTACCAATTTTACTTTTAAGAGACTACCAACAAGAGCTATTGGAAACAAAACACCATATGAGGTTCTTTTTCAACATAAGCCTGATTATCATTTTCTCAAATTGATATAGGTGTATCTTTCCTCTTTTGAGATCTTAGCAATCCTCAAGTTATATTGAGGATAGACTTTTACTTTGGGAATGAATACTGATTTTTAGGCAGTATTCTTAGATAAGGAAATATTCCTAAACAAGTTAATATTCCTAGATAAGGAAATATACATAGAAAAAGAAAATTTCCTAGACAAGGTATTATTCCTAGATAAAGAAATATTCCTAGAACAAGGAAACATTCCCATATAGGGAATGTTATAGCATTGCTCGGTCGAACTCGCATGCGTTGCTATCTCAAGCATGTTTGTCAAGCTTAGTTGTCAAAACTATATGTCTTGATTTCTAGACTACTTATAGCTAAGTCTCGGTTTAGGACAGTTTAGTGTAGTTGAGCTCCAGACTCCATGGCGATCATCTTACGAAGACGAAGAACTACTCAAGGAACCAATGAAAATTCATCCGAATAAAAGGTATGTGGAGACTTGAACTTATATATCACTTAAAAGTCCATCTACTCTATCTCCTACTCTTGAGAAAAGGTCGTATAAGTATGATAGTTTTCATACATACACATTTGCTATTTAGATCCGAGTTTACTCGCCTATCTTTTTCTCGAAATATGTGTTGGTAAGCTTTCGCTTTAACCACTTTTCATCTTAACCCGTGACATAAGTCATGATGACGTTTCAATCTTGAAAATAGCTTTGATGACGATAGTTGTGAATAACGACTATTATAACATTATAGAAGAAAGTTTCAATGATTGAAATGTAGAGTTGAGATTACGTAACCAACTATGGATATAAGCATATATAGTGTGTTCGCACATTAGTGTATAAATCCATGTGCCGGAAACCAAGTTTGTGCATATGTGTGCATACGGTATTGGTGAAGGAGACAGGTTGGGTACGTGTACCCGTACGCGTACCAGCGGAAGTTTTCGAACCGAAAATTTCTACTGAGTTTGTAAGTTTGCAAACGGTTAAACCAGACGCCTTAGGTACGCATACCGGTACGCGTACCCGCGGAAGTTTTCGAACCGAAAATTTCTGCTGAGTTTCTAAACTCAAATCCGGTAGCTATGGTACACGTACCCGTACGCGTACCCAAGCTGGTTATATTTCTCAAATCGGAAGTTCATGAACTTAAAAAATAAATCAATAAGGAATGCAATCTTTTCAAACCGTAGGTATATTGTTCATGAAATTGATTCAAGTGAATCAAACCGATTTTGTTTCAATTGTGTCTATTCATAAAAACCTAAGCAATTGAACAACTCTTGAACTAGTTCTTATGAGTCATTTGAACTAGTTATGTGAAGAAGATGAATACGGTTAATATGAAAGTACTCATATGGCTAACCATTGGTTAACTATTTGTGAACCAACTAAGTGTACACGTTTAGGTACGGTTACTCAAACCTAAATGAAATACGTTTCATTTGTATGTGACAAGCTAAGTTTTGATCTAACGGTTGAAAGATATTAGCTTGGTTAAATCAGGTTTTTCATCTAACGGTTAATATTGAATGCTTTGTTACCAAGGTAACTTGGATTGCAAACCCTGATTTGAAAACTATATAAAGGAGACATCTAGCAATTGGAAAAACTAATCCCCACACCTCCTGTGTGATACTAGTTGGTTTTGCTAGAGTCGGTTCTCCTTTAACCTTAGGTTCTTCTCGAGACCTTGAAGGTTAATGATTGAAAGACTTCATTGGGATTGTGAAGCCAGACGAAACTACTTATCTTGTAGTTGAGCGATCTGATCTTTCCATTTTCTATCTTACGAGTTCAATTGAATAATTGACTTGATATTATATCTCCGATAGGGCAGGATAAAAAGAAATCACAAACATCTTCGTCTCATCGTTTGTGATTCCACAATATCTAGTTTCCCTACCATACGATTTAGATTATTGTGAGGTGATTGATAATTCTAGGCTGTTCTTCGGGAATATAAGTCCTGGTTATCAATCGGTTACTGTTCACCTTGATTTTATCAAAAGACGAAACAAAACTCTTAGGTTTATCTGTGGGAGACAGATTTATCTATCATCATAGACTTTTCTGTGTGATACAAATTTGTTTATTAAAGTCTTCGACTTTGGGTCGTAGCAACTCTTGGTTGTGGGTGAGATCAGCTAAGGGAATCAAGTGCATAGTATCCTGCTGGGATCAGAGACATAAGGAGCTCAACTGTACCTTGAATCAATGTGATATTGATTAGGGTTCAACTACAGTCCAGACCGAAGTTAGTTTGTAGTAGGATACTGTCTGTAGAGGCTTTATACAATGTAGTGTTCAATCTGGACTAGGTCCCGGGGTTTTCCGCATTTGTGGTTTCCTCATTAACAAAATTTATGGTGTATGTGTTATTTCTATTCGGCATTATATTTTGTTATATAATTGAAATATCACAGGTTGTACGTTAAGATCAATCAATTAGAATATCCAACCTTTGGTTGTTGATTTAAATTGATTGACACTAGGATATTGGTCTTTGGTACCATCCAAGTTTATCTCTCTAGTATTTGATAAAGACTCGCATATTTCCATTTACTTGAGTAAAGATCAAAGCGAGAGATTGAGATATTAACTCTTTGATATACTTTTATCTAGATTGAGTCTGACTGTCTAGTTGATTCTCTAGAAAGTATATTGGAGTTAGTCCATACAGATTGCTAATCGAAATATTGGGTGTGTGATGGGTGCCAAATAATGTATATATTTATCCCTTTTTGTTTGCATTTAACTCATCTTTTGCGCATTAATTCTACATTTTATCCCATATTCTGTATTTTCATTGTTTTCAAGAATAAATATTTTTCTTACTTAATTTTGCATTTTTAGGTAATAAATAAAGTTTGGATGAATTGCGGAGCGGAATAGAGCAGAAAAGTAGTGAAAAGACGGGAAGAATTACGCAAGGAAGCCGCAAAGAATGGAGCGCACGTCCAAAAAGCTAGGAATGGGCTCAAGAAGGAAGAATTGTTCTTAAAGAAGATATGGGCTTGGCATACCCAATGCCCAAAACCCTCACCCAAGTCCATTTCCTATATCCATACCCGTTTCTCATGTAGCCGTCAGATTGGATCCATATCATCATCCAACGGTCGCTCCATCATCGCACATCAAACTCCGAAGCTCCCGCTTTACATCGCAACCCCCATCTCCATCTTGGGTCGTCCGTTTTGCTACATCCCTTCATCCGACGGTCGCTCCACGCTTACCTCCGTATCGCCGTTGGATCCACCTACCATCTTCCCATCCATCGCTTCTTGTCGCAGATCATCAAACCTCGCTGAACCCGCTCAACACCCTAATACCCCATTCTATACCCATTAGCCAAACACACCCTTCTCCCAAAACCATCGAATCCATCTTCTTCCCCTCTTCTGCAACAGTGACGCTCCCCACAAATCACTCCACCATCTTCTCCCACAAATCACTCCACCATCTTCTCCCCCCCCAAATCATTCAACCATCACCATTCGAGCCATCATTCCCCTACTCCTCTAGCTTTCTATAACATCAATTCCTCGATCTTTTCCTCTCACAGGAACCCTAGGTTAGGGGTTGATGAAATAGATGAGCTAGAAAAGCAATTAGGGCATGGGAAGAACAAGAGAAGCATCAGGAGAAGGATTGGAGGCATGGGTCGACATCTACCAGTGTCAACAGTGATTAGGTAAATTTTAATAATTTTTATAAGAACCCTAATTTTTCTGATTTGGGAACTTTTTGGGGAAATCAATTGTACGTCTAATTGAAGCATGGGTTAGTCTATTAGGGTTGTTATCATAGTTAGGTAGGATTTTCTTTGATTTATTTTGTATTTTCACCAAACCCTAATTGGACTGATGTGGTCCTGATTTTTGGGGATTTTGTTTTTTTGTATAAATAGGTGTTAAGGGTTGTGAATTGAGGGGGATGATCTCTGGACTAGCCAGTAGAGAATTAAACCAAAATATTATGCAATTCCAATTTCAGTCTTCTTATGCAGTTAACAGTTGATTGTTGTGTGTATGTTATGTTTGAATTATTTTGCATGATGAATGTTGATGCTGTTAACATGTTTTTCATGAGCTAAATTACTGCAGCTAAGGCTCAGATGAAGCCTTAGTGCATTGTTGGATGATGAATTGCTAGGTTAGAGCCTTAATGATTGTTTTTCTTGAGCAATGGGAGAGATTAGTGCTCATCTGTGTGCTTGTGATTGATTGTACTGTCAAAAGACAGTCAATGCTAGGAGCATATTAGTTGAGCAAGCTAATTTTCTTTCCATTCCATTTGTATGCATAGGACTCAACTCAACCTAGGAATATGTTATTTGATTAGGACACAAGGTGGAATCTAAGCCTTGGCTTAGCCACAATATCCTTCTCAGTCACTTACATTTTCAGTCTTGCTTTGCTTCAAATTCAGTTTATATTTCTTAGCTGTGTTGCTCGCCTATTGTCTTGCAATTTGTAATCTCTGTGCACTGAAAACAGTGCACAAAATCTCCCTCTGCCCTTGGCTTCCAAGCCTTGGTTCTTAGCTGTTTTCTTTGCTGCTTTGCTTTACCTTGCTGCTTTGGTTCTTTACTTCTGCCACTTTGTATGCCATATTACTTTGTCTTGCTCACTGTCTCCATTGTTAGCTTAGGTTTCTCTTATAGAGCTCCCACTCCCTGTGGACTTTCCCCTGCTTTCCTTCTATTCTATAAACTTGGCCTTGTATACTTGCAAGAGTTTTTGTGTGTTTTCCATTCCACACCAGTGTGGTTGTTATATCGATTAACGTACCACCAGTCTTCGATGGCTCAAACTACTTTTAGTTGAAAATTGCTATGTGAGCTTTTCTTCAAGCACGTGATTTTCAATCATTGGTATATGTAGTTAATGGATATGATGCTCCCGTTGTGGCAATAGGTAACGCTACTGTTCCAAAGAATATTGGCGAATACGATGCTGCTGAGATACTTGCTGCAAAGAAAAACTCTGACGGTTTGAATGCCATCATACATGCCATTACCCCAAATCTTCAGCACCATGCGTCAAATTGCACTAGGTCTAAAGATACGTGAGATATCTTAGAAACCGTATTCGAAGGAAATACCAGCGAAAAGGAAGCCAGGTTTCAAAACCTAAATTCTGATTGGGAAAACCTTCGTATGGCAAATGAAGATTCATTTGATGAGTTTAATCACAAAGTATCTGAAATTGTTAGTGCATCTTTTGCATTGGGTAAGAATATTCCTTAAAAGAACATTGTGATGAAAATTCTCAAATCGCTGCCATCTAGATACGATTCTAAGAAGCATGCCATCGTTGAAGGAAATAACCTTGATACTCTCTCCAGAAATTCTCTGGTTGGGAAGCTAAAGATCTTTGATCATGAACACTCATCCAAATCCAAGGATGCGGCGTTCAAAGCACTAAAAGACACAAAATTACTTGATAAGAGTAAAAATGTGTATATCTCTGAAGATGATCACTCTGAGACGGATCCATCAGATGAAGATCTTGACAAATCGGTCTCAATGATCACAAGACAGTTTAAGGATCTTCTGTTTAAGAGAAGTAAACGGTTCTCCAGAGATAAGCCAAAGGCATTAGTCAAACCTCATAATCATATTCCTCCTAAAACAGGGACGCTGATGAAACTGATGACGAGGATATGCCTCAGTGCTTTAAGTGTAAGGGTTTTGGTCATTTTGCACACGAATGCCCAAATCGTAGAAAATACACTGGGAACAAAGGACTTGTTTCGACACTAGATGTCTGACAATTATGATTATGATGAAGACAAAAAAATCAAGTGTTGTTCTTCTATGTGAAAATATTGATTTTGATAATTGTATCAATACATCCATCAATCTTGATAATCTTTTAGAAGAGAACCCAATCAAGATGGAAGAATCAATTGACCCTTCTTTTGGAAACTCTATGTTTAATATTCCAGAATCGACTTTGTGCCTAGCAGCTTGCACTTCACAGGCGCCTGAATCATCTTATGCGTTGACTTGATCCTATTGTTCTCTCAAGGGTCATGAACTTTCAAAGTGTTTCAAGTACAAACACAAGATGAGATATGTCAACAAGCTTCAACGAAGAGCAGATCGTCTAGCTACCAAGCTTAAATTAGCGGAGAAAACAACTGAGGTATGTAAGATCTTATCTTCATCGAAGAAATTAGTTTCCAAAGATAGATTTAGACCACTAGAGAAGAAAACATGGTCTAAACATAAGGAAAGGAAGGGTTCTATGAATTCCAACCAAAAGGGTCATGATGGACAAATTGTTGTCATGTGCATCTTGTCTCATGTGCTTGTTCAAAAGAGACAGGACTTTGCACACCACATGCTTTAAAATTTTATTTTTGTTTTTAGCTTTGTGTTGTTTGGTTTTTGGAATTCCTCCATATCATTGTTGATATTGGAAAGGACCGTTTTGCCATTATCGACAATTCTACTCTTTATAGGGTTGTGAGTTGGACGTGTACGAACTTGTTTAAAGGTTTCGAAACCCTACATTTATTTTTCTTTCTCTAATAGTCTTTATATCTTAAGACTGCTTGTTGAGATTGTGAATTCCTCTCACAAAAAACCGGTTGCATAAGGGTACTCCAAGCATCATGTCTTCTGATGGAAAAGATATCAATATGATTGTTAAGCAATCAATCACCAAGGAAAAAGAGAAATCTCCTTTGTCTCCAACTTTGAAAAGAAAAAAGAAGGAATTTGAGAAAGCCAAGAGCAGTTCCTTCTAATTCTCAGAAGTTTTCTGATGTTCTTGAAGAGTTGAAGCTGGCAAGAAAAGAGATTCAACAAATAAAGGCTTGTGTTTTAAGATCGTTAGAAATTCAGAAGGCCCTGGTTCGACATCATCAGCCAAGACGGTTTATTGGTATTGACTCCTTCCTCCATGAACCATACGTACCAATGGCTGTTGACGACAAGGAGTTCGGGGACGATAAGGAATTTTTCAAAGATCTTAATGTCTAGTAAAACTTCTTAAGAGAATTTTTATTCTTGTTTTTGTTTAAGAAGGATAACTAGGGTTTGGAATAGTCATTATTGTGAGTACACATAGGTATGTTCAACGTTTTCATCTTGCAATGTTTTTAGATTTATTTAATTAAATTCTAAAGTGATTTGGAAGATGATGTTTGCAGTATTAATCTTTATGGTTTTATGTATTGCAATATGTTATGGGATATGTGTGTTTGCGTCCGTGAACTATTACTGTCCCATACGATGTCAAAAGTTATCTCTTTCATATGTCGATATGCGTGTATTGATACAAGATCGATGAACTTTTGACAAACAAAAGTTAAGCCTATTATGTCAATTCGTTGATGGAAGATAGGTTAAAATCTTTTGTTTACAAAGATTATGTCTATTATATGTCGTTATGCAAATAGTGATGAAGATAGAATGAATCTTTCTATATTCAACAGTATTGATCTTCCCTGATCCATATTTTATGTATATACTGTACGACTCTATTAGTATACTTATGTGAGCATTTCCAACTAAACAAATCATAGATTTGTTTATGATTAATTTAGTTGTGTATTCCGATTAAATTAATCATGGGTTCTCTTGTGATTAGTTTAATTGAGAATCTTTGGATACAAAATCATTTTGTGGTTTTTGGTGTCCAAAGAAAACCTTCTTTTCCTGTAAAAGTAAGGTCGCTCTTGCTGTTCTTTCGGGAATGACATCAAACGGGGGAGAGTTCTTTTGAACTTACGCTTAATTTCCATATCTTTGTGGGGAGTGCGGCTGTGGAATATTTTAGGAGTTATCTTGTATCTTTATAACTCCTTGATGAATGCATTTAGCTTCGGCTTTATTATTGTATCTAAACAAGTTGATATGTACTTTTCTTTGGTCTTGAAGCATCTCCGTGAAAATTTCATTAGGATCCCGTTTTCGTATCTTTGCCAATTTATTGACAAAAAGAGGGAGAATTAATATGTAGTTCACACTACAAATACATATGGTTTACGTGTTTTACAGATCATTATGTAAGGGGGGGTGGTTTTCATGTTGAGATGAAAGTTTTGACTAAGGGGGAGTAATACATATCACCATAGTATTGTTATCAAAGTTGTGATATAAGAACTTTGATATTGTGTGATAATACTATGACAATGTATAACAATGATTAAGAGCTTTTGTTTTCTCATTGTTATGGATACGGATCTTCAACAACTATGATGCTTAATTGAACATCTATGGAATCATGGGAGTACTTGGAAAAGACGAAGTTTTCGAGTAATGTTGAACCACCACGGAGATCAAGCATGTGGAAGAGAAGCTACAAAGTTTTATTTATTTTGTAATCCATATGTATTAATAGTTTTGCCACCAAAATTGACAAAGAGGGAGATTGTTAGAGCATTGCTCGGTCAAACTCGCATGCGTTTCTATCTCAAGCATGTTTGTCAAGTTTAGTTGTCAAAACTATATGTCTTGATTTCTAGACTACTTATAGCTAAGTCACGGTTTAGGAAAGTTTAGTGTACTTGAGATCCAGACTCCATGGCGATCATCTTACGAAGACGAAGAACTACTCAAGGAACTAGTGAAACGTCATCCGACTAAAAGGTATGTGGAGACCTGAAATTATCTATCACTCAAAAGTCTATCTACTACTCTTGAGACAAAGACGTATAAGTATGATAGTTTTCATACATACACATTTTCTATTTAGAGCCGAGTTTACTCGCCTATCTTTTACTCGAAATATGTGTTGGTAAGCTTTCGCTTTAACCACTTTTCATCTTAACATGTGACAAAACTCATGATGACGTTTCAATCTTGAAAATAGCTTTGATGACGATAGTTGTGAATAACGACTATTATAACATTATAGAATAATGTTTCAATGATTGAAATGTAGAGTTGAGATTATGTAACCAACTATGGATATAAGCATATATAGTGTGTTCGCACATTAGTATATAAATCCATGTGCCGGAAACCAAGTGTGTGCATATGTGTGCATACGATATTGGTGAAGGAGCAGGTTGGGTACGCGTACCGGCGGAAGTTTTCGAACCGAAAGTTTCTGTTGAGTTTGTAAGTTTGCAAACTGTTAAGCCAATCACCTCAGGTACGCATACCCGTACGCGTACCCACGGAAGTTTTCGAACCGAAAATTTCTGCTGAGTTTCTAAACTCAAATACGGTAGCTATGGTACACGTACACGTACCCGTACGCGTACCCAAGCTGGTTATTGTTAGAGCACTGCTCGGTCGAACTCGCATGCGTTGCTATCTCAAGCATGTTTGTTAAGTTAAGGTGTCAAAACTATATGTCTTGATTTCTAGACTACTTATAGTTAAATCTCGGCTTAGGACAGATTAATGTAGTTGAGTTCCAGACTCCATGGCGATTATCTTACGAAGACGAAGAACTACTCGAGGAAATAGTGGAACTTCATCCGATTAAAAGGTATGTGGAGACTTGAACTTATCTATCACTCAAAAGTATATCTCTCTATCTCATACTCTTGAGACAAAGTTGTATAAGTATGATAGTTTTCATACATACACATTTGTTATTTCGAGCCGAGTTTACTCGCCTATCTTTTTTCTCGAAATACGTGTTGGTAAGCTTTCGCTTTAACCACTTTTCATCTTTATCCGTGACGAAAGTCATGATGACGTTTCAATCTTGAAAATAGCTTTGATGACGATAGTCGTGAATAACGATTGTTATAACATTATAGAAGAATGTTTCAATGATTGAAATGTAGAGTTGAGATTATGTAACCAACTATGGATATAAGCATATATAGTGTGTTCTCACATTAGTATATAATTCCATGTGCCGGAATCCAACTGTGTGCACTTGTGCATGCGACATTCGTAAAGGAGACCGGTTGGGTACGCGTTCCCGTACGCGTACTGCCGGAAGTTTTCTGATCGAAAACTTCTGTTGGAGTTAGTAGTTTACAAACTGGAAAACCAGTCACCTTAGGTACGCGTACCCGTATGCGTACTCATAGAAGTTTTCGAACCGAAAATTTCTGCTGAGTTTCCAAACTCAAATCCGGTAGCTAAGGTACGCATACCCGTACGCTACCCAAGCTGGTTATTTCTCAAATCGAAAGTTCATGAACTTCAAACAATAAATCAATAAGGAATGCAATCTTATAAAACCATGGCTTTATTTTTCATGAATTCATTCAAGTGAATCAAACTGTTTTTGTTTCAATTGTGTCTATGAATAAAGACCTAAGTAATTGAACAACTCTATCAACTAGTTCTTATGAGTTATTTGAACTAGTTATGAGAAAGATGAATATGGTTGATATGAAAGTCTTCATATGGCTAACCTCGGTTAACTATTTGTGAACCAACCAAGTGTACACGTTTAGGTATGGTTACTCAAACCTAAATGAAACACTTTTCATTTGTGTATGACAAGCTAAGTTTCTATCTAACGGTTGAAAGATATTAGCTTGGAGAAATCAGGTTTTTTATATAACGGTGAATATTTAATGCTTTGTTACCAAGGTAACTTGGATTGCAAACCTTGATTTGAAAACTATATAAAGGAGACATCTAGCAATTGGAAAAACTAATCCCCACACCTCCTGTGTGATACTAATTAGTTTGGTAGAGTCGATTCTCCTTTAACCTTAGGTTTCTTCCCGAGACCCTGTAGGTTAACGACTGAAAGACTTCATTGGTATTGTGAAGCCAGACAAAACTACTTCTCTTGTAGTTGAGCGATCTGATCTTTCCATTTTATATCGTATGAGTTCAATTGAATAATTGACTTGAGATTATATCTCCGATAGGTCAAGATAAAAAGAAATCACAAACATCTTCGTCTCATCGTTTGTGATTCCGCAACATCTTGTTTCGCTACCATACGATTAAGATTATTGTGAGGTGATTGATAATACTAAGTTGTTCTTCGGGAATATAAGTCCGGATTATCAATTAGTTCCTGTTCACCTTGATTTATCAAAAGACGGAACAAAACTCATAGGTTTATCTATGAGAGACAGATTTATCTATTATCATAGACTTTTCTGTGTGATACATATTTGTTTATTAAAGTCTTCGAATTTGGGTCGTAGCAACTCTTGGTTGTGGGTGAGATCAGCTAAGGGAATCAAGTGTGTAGTATCCTGCTGGGATCAGAGACGCAAGGAGCGCAACTGTACCTTGAATCGGTGTGAGATTGATTAGGGTTCAACTACTGTCCAAACCGAAGTTAGTTTGTAGTAAGCTAGTGTCTGTAGAGGCTTAATACAGTTTGGTGTTCAATCTGGACTAGGTCCCGGGGTTTTTTTGCATTTGCGGTTTCCTCGTTAACAAATGTTCTGGTGTCTGTGTTATTTCTATTCCGCAGTATACTTTGTTATATAATTGAAATATCACAGGTTGTGCATTAAGATCAATCAATTAGAATATCCAACCTTTGATTGTTGATTTAAATTGATTGACACTTGGATATTGGTCTTTGGTACCATCCAAGTTATTATCCTTGTATTTGATAAAGACTCACAAATTTCTATTTGCTTGAGTAAAGATCAAATCAAGTGTGCGAGATATTAACTCCTCAATATACTTTTCTCTAGATTGAGTTTGACTGTCTAGTTGATTCTTTAGAAAGTATATTGGAGTTAGTCCATACAGATTGCTAATCGAAATATTGGGTGTGGTTGTTATACCCCCGCTTTTTCAATTGGTATCAGAGTAGGCAAACACGTTTAAGACCTCAAAAGTCTGTGTTTGTAGCGATCTGACTCTATGGACAGAGGTGTTATCTTTATTAACGTACCACCAGTCTTCGATGAATCTAATTACTTATGGTGGAAAATTGCTACGTGAGCTTTTTTTCAAGTGCGTGATTTTCAATCATAGGTATATGTTGTTAATGGCTATGATGCTCCCGTTGTTGCAGTAGGTAACGTTAATGTTCCAAAAATTATTGGCGAATACGATGCTGCTGAGATACTTGCCGCAAAGAAAAACTCTGACGGTTTGAATGCCATCATACATGCCATTACCTCAAATATTCAGCACCATGTGTCAAACTGCACTAGGTCTAACGATGCGTGGGATATCTTAGAAACCGTATTCGAAGGTAATACCAGTGAAAAGGAAGTTAGGATTCAAAACCTTAATTCCGATTGGGAAAACCTTTGTATGGCAGATGAATATTCATTTGATAAGGTTAATCACAAAGTGTCTGAAATTGTTAATGCATATTTCGCATTGGGTAAGACTATTCCTAAAAAGGACATTGTGATGAAAATTCTAAGATCGCATCTAGATACGAATCTAAGAAGCATGCCATCGTTGAGGGAAATAACCTTGATAATTTCTCCAAAAATACGCTGGTTGGGAAGCTTAAGATCTTTGATCACGAGTATTCATCCAAATCTAAGGATGTTGCGTTCAAAGCACTAAAAGACACAAAATTACTTGATAAAAGTAAAAATGTGTATATCTCTGAAGATGATCACTCTGAGACGGATTCATCAGATGAAGATCTTGACAAATCAGTCTCGGTGATCACAAGACAGTTTAGAGATCTTCTGTTGAAGAGAAGTAAACGGTTCTCCAGAGATAAGCCAAAAGCATCAGTCAAACCTCATAATTGTATTCCTCCTAAAAACAAGGACACTGATGAAACTGCTGACGAGGATATGCCTCAGTGCTTTAAGTGTAAAGGGTTTGGTCATTTTTCAAACGAGCGTCCAAATCGTAGAAAATACACTGGGAACAAAGGTCTTGCTGTAACACTTGATGAGATGTATGACAATTATGATTCTGATGAAGAAAAAAAATCAAGTGTTGCTCTTCTATGTGAAAACATTAATTTTTATAAGTGTAGCAATACATATATATCAGTCTTGATGCCTTTGTATAAGAAAACCCAATCAAGATGAAAGAATCAATCGACCTTTCTTTTGGAAACCCCTTGTTTAATATTTCAGGATCTACCGTGTGCCTAGAAGCTTGCGTTTCAAAGGTGCTTGAACCATCTTTTGCATTGACGTGCTCTTATTGCTCTCTCAAGGGACACGAGTTTTCAAAGTGTTTCAAATACAAACACAAGATGAGATATGTCAACAAACTTCAACGAAGAGCAGATCGTCTAGCCACCAAGCTTAAACTCGCGGAGAAAACAACTGAGGTATGTAAGACCTTATCTTCATCAATGAGATTAGTTTCCAAAGATAGATGTAGGCCATTAGAGAAGAAAACATGGTCTAAACATACGAAAAGGCATGATTCCATGAATTCCAACCAAAAGGGTCATGGTGGACAAATTGTTGTTCACTATAGCACAACTTGATTGTGTTGTCATGTGCATCTTGTCTCATATGCATGTTCCAAAGATACAAGATCTTGCACACCTCATGCTTTAAAAACAAAATATGTTTTAGTTTCTATTTTGCGTTGTGTTGATTGGTTTTTGGAATTTATCCATATCACTGTTGATATTGGAAGAGACTATTTTGAAATAAGAGGGTTATTATCGACAATTCTAGTCTTTATAGGGTTGTGATCTGAACGTGTACTAACCTGTTTAAAGGTTTCAAAACCCTACATTCTTTTTTTCCTTATCTGATACTCTTTATATCGTAAGACTGCTTGTTGAGGCTTGATTGTGAACTCCTCTCACAAAGCTGTGCTTTCATGGATACTCAAAGCACCATGTCTTCTAATGGGAAAGATATCAATATGATTGTTAAGCCATCAATCATTATGGAAAAAGAGAAATCTCAATTGCCTCCAACTTTAAAAAGAAAAGGAAGGAATGTCAGGAAGCCAAGAGCTGTTCCTTCAAACTCTCAGAAGTTTTCTGATGTTCTTGAAGAGATGAAGCTGGCAAGAAAAGAGATTCAACAAATAAAGGCTTGTGTTTTAAGATCATTGGAAATTCAGAAGTCTCGGGTTCGGCATCATCAGCCAAGAATGTTTATTGGTATTGACTCCTTCCTCCATGAACCATATGTTCCAATGGTTGTTGACGACAAGGAGTTCGGGGATGACAAGGAATTTTTCAAAGATCTTAACGTCTAGTAAAACTTCTTAAGAAAATTTTTATTCTTGTTTTTGTTTAAGAAGGACAACTAAGGTTTGGAATATCCATTATTGTGAGTACACATAGCTATGTCCAACGTTTTCATCTTCATGTTTTTAGATTTATTTGTTTAAATTCTAAAAGTTGGTTCAGAAGATGATTTTTGCAGTATTAATCTTTATGGTTTTATATATTGCAATATATTATGGGATATGTGTGTTTACGTCCGTGAACAATTATTGTCCCATACATTGTCAAAAGTTATCTCGATTATATGCCGATATGCATGTATTGATACAAGATCGATGAACTTTTTGACAAACAAAAGTTAAGCCTATTTTGCCGATTCATTAATGGAAGATAGATTAAAATCTTTTGTTTACGAAGATTATGTTTATTGTATGTCGTTATGCAAATAGTGATGAATATAGAATGAATCCTTGTATATTCCGCAGTATTGATCTTTCTCTAATCCATATTTTATGTATATATTTTGCATCTCCATAAGTCTTCTTGTGTGAGGATTTCCAACTAAACTAATCATAGATTCGTTTGTGATTATTTTGGTTGTGTATTCCGATTAACTTAATCATGGGTTCACTTGTGGTTAGTTTAATTGAGAATTTTTTGGATACAAAATCATTTTGTGGTTTTTGGTGTCCAAAGAAATCCTTCTTTTCTTGTAAAAGTAAGGTCGCTCTTGTTGTTCTTTCGGGAATGATACCAAATGGAGGAGAGTTCTTTTGAAATTGCGCTTAATTTCCGTATCTTTGTGGGGAATGCGGTTGTGGAATTTTGAGAAGTTGTCTTGTATCTTTATAAACTCTGTGATGAATGCATCTAGCTTCGGCTATATGATTGCATCAAAACAAGTTGATATGTGCTTTTCTTTGGTCTTGAAGTGTCTCCGTCAAAATTTCATTAGGATCTCGTTTTCGTACCTTTGCCAATTTTATTGACAAAAAGGGGGAGAATTAATATGTAGTTCACACTACAAATACATATGGTTTCGGATCATTATGTAAGGGGGAGTGGTTTTCGTGTTGAGACGAAGTATTGACTAAGGGGGAGTGATACATATCACCATAGTATTGTTGTCGAAGTTGTGATATGAGAACTTTGATACCGTGTAATAATACTATGACACTGTATAACAATGATCGAGAGCTTTTGTTTTCTCATTGTTATGGCTACGAAACTTCAACAACTATGATTTGAATTGAACATCTATGGAATCATGGGAGTACTTGGAAAAGACGAAGTTTTCGAGTAATGTTGAAGCACCAAGGAGATCAAGCATGTGGACGAGAAGCTACAAAGTTTTATTTATTTTGTAATCCATATGTATTGATAGTTTTGCCACTAAAATTGACAAAGAAGGAGATTGTTAGAGCACTACTCGGTCGAACTTGCGTGCGTTGCAATCTTAAGCATGTTTGTCAAGTTTAGGTGTCAAAATTATATGTCTTGATTTCTAGACTACTTATAGCTAAGTCTCGGTTAAGGACAGATTATTTTAGTTGAGCTCCAGACTCCATGGCGATTATCTTACGAAGATGAAGAACTACTCGAGGAACTAGTGGAACTTCATCCTACTAAAAGGTATGTGGAGACTTGAACTTATCTATCACTCAAAAGTCTATATCTCTATCTCCTACTCTTGAGAAAAAGTCGTATAAGTATGATACATTTGCTATTTCGAGCCGAGTTTACTCGCCTATCTTTTTCTCGAAATACGTGTTGGTAAGCTTTCGCTTTAACCACTTTTCATCTTTATCCGTGACGAAATTCATGATGACGTTTCAATCTTGAAAATAGCTTTTATGACGATAGTCGTGAATAACGATTGTTATAACATTATAGAAGAATGTTTCAATGATTGAAATGTAGAGTTGAGATTATGTAACCAACTACGGATATAAGCATATATAGTGTGTTCTCACATTAATGTATAAGTCCATATGCCGGAAACCAATTGTGTGCACTTGTGCATGCGACATTGGTAAAGGAGACAGGTCGGGTACGCGTACTGGTGGAAGTTTTCTGACCGAAAACTTCTGCTGGAGTTTCCAGTTTATAAACTGGAAAACCAGTCACCCTAGGTACGCGTACTCACAGAAGTTTTCGAACCGAAAATTTCTGCTGAGTTTCCAAACTCAAATCCGGTAGCAAAGGTACGCATACCCGTACGCGTACCCAAGCTGGTTATTTCTCAAATCGGAAGTTCATGAACTTAAAACAATAAATCAATAAGGAATGCAATCTTTGCAAACCATGGATATATTGTTCATGAATTGATTCAAGTGAATCAAACCGATTTTGTTTCCATTGTGTTTATGAGTAAAGACCTAAGCAATTGAAAAACTCTATCAACTAGTTCTTATGAGTCGTTTGAACTAGTTATGAGAAAGATGAATATGGTTGATATGAAAGTACTCATATGGCTAACCTCGGTTAACTATTTGTGAACCAACCAAGTGTACACGTTGAGGTACGGCTACTCAAACCTAAATGAAACACATTTCATTTGTGTATGACAAGCTAAGTTCGATCTAACGGTTGAAAGATATTAACTTGAAGAATTCGGGTTTTTCATCTAACGGTGAATATTGAATGCTTTGTTACCAAGGTAACTTGAATTGCAAACCCTGATTTGAAAACTATATAAAGGATACATCTAGCAATTGGAAAAACCAATCCCCACACCTCCTGTGTGATACTAGTTAGTTTGCTAGAGTCGATTCTCCTTTAACCTTAGGTTTCTTCCTGAGACCCTGTAGGTTAACGACTGGAAGACTTCATTGGGATTGTGAAGCCAGACGAAACTACTTCTCTTGTAGTTGAGCGATATGATCTTGCCATTTTCTATCGTACGAGTTCAGTTGAATAATTGACTTGAGATTATATCTCCAATAGGGCAAAATAAAAAGAAATCACAAACATCTTCGTCTCATCGTTTGTGATTCCGCAACATCTTGTTTCGCCACCATATGATTAAGATTTTTTTGAGGTGATTGATAATACTAGGTTGTTCTTCGGGAATATAAGTCCGCATTATCAATCCTGTTCACCTTGATTTAGAAAAAGACGGAAAAAAACTCATAGGTTTATCTGTGGGAGACAGATTTATCTATTATCATAGACTTTTCTGTGTGATACAGATTTGTTTATTAAAGTCTTCGACTTTGGGTCGTAGCAACTCTTGGTTGTGGGTGAGATCAGCTAAGGGAATCATGTGCGTAGTATCCTGTTGGGATCAGAGACATAAGGAGCGCAACTGTACCTTGAATCAGTGTGAGATTGATTAGGGTTCAACTACAGTCCAGACTGAAGTTCGTTTGTAGTAGGTGAAAAGGCGAGGGTACCCAAATATACCTCAAGTTAAAACTTTTCCTACCTATAAGTCTTTTCTGCGAAAGTGATTTTCTATGGACTGAGACGAGACAATACAACTAATCAGTTCACACTTCGTGTGATCGTCTATGGATATGAGATGGAGACAATACAACAATGAAGTATGTTTACTTGATACAAAGGTTCGGACTTAACCAAACATACTAGGATTGCTTATCAAGTAAATAAGAATTAACGTTTGTGTAATTTACTTTAATTATAATAAAACAATTATAATGCGGAAATATAAAGTAAATGACACAGCAAGATTTTGTTAACGAGGAAACCACAAATGCAGAAAAACCCCGGGACCTTGTCCAGAATTGAATACTCTCAGGATTAATCCGCTACACAAAATCACACCTAACTTCGTATATTTGAGACCAAGCAACTAAACCTATAGTTCACCTAGTTCCGTATGTATTCCCACGCCTCCAACTTATAAATAAGTCACGTACTTGGAACAATTCCTTTGGTTCGTATTCCAAATAGTAAAGGAACAACAAATCTGTTTGCTATCAACTTTATTCAACCAAGTGATATGAGTCAGACAAAGGATCTTCCGTTTATCTTAACAAAAACTCCTTCGTCAGGTCTTTAGATCTATCTTATTTTCAATTACCGAAGTAATCGTTTAAGATTAATCCAACAACACTCTTAATCCAAAGAATTGTGTTGATGCCGATCTACTCAATTAATCAATCCAATCTACCACAAGGATAAAACGATTATAAATTGGATCCTCTTTTACCAAAACAAGTATTGTGCACACCAAATATTATAGAACCCAAGTCAGATCATCTTCAATATCTTCTTTGTCTTCAAATCTTCTTAAATCTTCAATAAGAACCTGCACACAATCACTTGAATCTCTTGTGATCAACACGCACAGAACGGAGTCTGTTAACAATGGATTATCACAAGATCGTCTTTAGAACTCACAACAGTCTAACGATACCTGTCGAAACTCTGAACTAGTTTGAGTGAATCTTATATCAGAAGAGAAGATTATCAAGCATAAACAAACTAGGTGCAATCATATTTCAACCACCGTTAGTCAATCAAATTAATCGAAAACAAAAGATAAACCACAATTATCTAGTTTCACACCAACGATACACGCTAAAGCTTCTCAATCCCAAATAAGACTTTAAATTGAAAGGTCGTAAGAGATTTATCCTAATTAGGTTACTCTCCTCTCCGAATAGGCGGCTACACCAGTAACAACAACAAAAGAGGAAGTCTGTTGTTACGAAGGATTAGTTTGCTAGAAAGGCAAACTTCAATTATTTATAGACAAGGAAGTTTGGACACCAAAGAATTTCCAAAACCGAAAATATTCTCAAGATATTCATTAAAGCACAAATTCGGTTTTCATAATTCCTGGAAATGCTCTGTCCAAAAATAATGATTGAAATCTCTAGGAAAATCTAATTAGTAAATGCACATTACTAATTCTGGAATTCCCCTACAAAATGAAATTAATAACCTTAATTAAAAGATTCTTAACTTACTTATGTTTCGATCCTGGGATTCTCTTCCCTTAGCCATTAAGGAATATCTTTGAACAATTAAAGAAATAAACATTCACAGCACATGTTCAAAGTATGTCGACATCTTTACTTTGTAAGTTCTCTTTCACACTTACAACCTTGAAACAATTTGCTACACTTCCAAACAAGTTTAGAATTGGTTCATCTGACTTTAAAGAACTATGTGATTGATCAAACCAACATTCAATCACAATCATAGGTTTAACGGTTCTACCAAAACAAGTTTCGGTTCTACCTCCATGTGGTTACTGTGCATAGTCACGCTAGCTTTCCAAAATTCGGTTGACTAGGTACTAGGATCGGTTCCCCACATATATATGGTATCTAACTTATATGCGTTGCACATGTCCATAGGATCGGTCCCTTTTGCCTAAAAACGTGTTGCACATGTCCATAAGATCGGTTCCCCTTTCTGCTATAAACTTTACTGTACCCGTACAAGGATCCATTCCCCTTTGTGATGTACTGCACCTCTTACTAGGATCGGTTCCCTTTCCCATATTTGGTCAGACAAAACACAAACCCGATCATACCATCACAGATGATTACTTAAGATCGGTTTCACTAATAAAAGTCACACCAATAGATAAGTCAGGCCTTTGTGAATAGTTCTACCAAGAACACAAACAAGTTGTGAGCGTTTATACTCAATCACACATATTGGTTTTTCATAATATATGCAATGAATAACAAAACCAATAACACCTGGCAATTTCCTTTTCGGTTCACAAACAAGTTTATGAACTTACTTCCTTAGAACACATGTAAACATTGTTCCCTAGGATGAAATCCTCACCTCATACCCATACATAATCACAATAGCATTCAAATAATTATGGAGATGTCTTATCTACAAAGTTTAATGGTTAAGCAATAAACCTCGTATCATATTCCTTAATACTATGTCTATCAAGAGTTCAAATATGCTTCACAGTTATGTTTTTCAATATGCACGACTTGAAAGATACGTTAAGGAATGAAACAATTCAAGTCAAATATCACTAACCTCAAGTGGAAGGATGATTGTTGTCGTTGTAGCTCCTTGCTTCTCCACATCTTCAAGACTTCGCAATACTTCTAATATCTCATATCCTAATACTTTCAAGCTAACATATACGAAGTTGACTCTAGTACATAATCAAGCGAATCTTAACATGAGTTTTGATTCACTAAAATATGACAACCAAACTTGACATACCAACGCTTGGTGGATTTAACCGAGCCATGCTCTACCAGTAGGCTAGTGTCTGTAGCGGCTTAATACAGTGTGGTGTTCAATCTGGACTAGGTCCCGGGGTTTTTATGCATTTGCGGTTTCCTCATTAACAAAATTTCTGGTGTCTGTGTTATTTCTATTCCGCATTATATTTTGTTATATAATTGAAATATCACAGGTTGTGCGCTAAGATCAATCAATTAGCATATCCAACCTTTGGTTGTTGATTTAAATTGATTGATATATTGGTCTTTGGTACCATCCAAGTTATTATCCTTGTATTTGATAAAGAGTCGCAGATTTCTATTTGCTTGAGTACAAATCAAATCAAGTGATCGAGATATTAAATCCTCAATATACTTTTCTCTAGATTGAGTCTGACTGTCTAGTTGATTCTTTCAAAAGTATGTTGGAGTTAGTCCATACAGATTGCTAATCGAAATATTGGGTGTGGTTGTTATACCCCCGCTTTTTCAGTTATATTTCTCAAATCGGAAGTTCATGAACTTAAACAATAAATCAATAAGGAATGCAATCTTTGCAAACCGTGGTTATATTGTTCATGAATTGATTCAAGTGAATCAAACCGATTTTGTTCCAATTGTGTCTATTCATAAAGACCTAAGCAATCGAACAACTCTTCAACTAGTTATTATGAGTCATTTGAACTAGTTATGTGAAGAAGATGAATACGGTTAATATGAAAGTACTCATATGGATAACCATTGGTTAACTATTTGTGAACCAACTAAGTATACACGTTTAGGTACGGTTACTCAAACCTAAATGAAATACATTTCATTTGTGTGTGACAAGCTAAGTTTTGATCTAACGGTTGAAAGATATTAGCTTGGTTAAATTAGGTTTTTCATCTAACAGTGAATATTGAATGCTTTGTTACCAAGGTAACTTGGATTGCAAACCTTGATTTGAAAACTATATAAAGGAGACATATAGCAATTGGAAAAACTAATCCCCACACCTCCTGTGTGATACTAGTTGGTTTTGCTAGAGTCGGTTCTCCTTTAACCTTAGGCTTATTCTCGAGACCTTGTAGGTTAACGACTGAAAGACTTCATTAGGATGTGAAGCCAGACGAAACTACTTCTCTTTTAGTTGAGCAATTTGATCTTGCTATTTTCTATCGTACGAGTTCAATTGAATAATTGACTTGAGATTATATCTTCGATAGGGAAAGATAAAAAGAAATCACAAACATCTTCGTCTCATTGTTTGTGATTCCATAATATCTAGTTTTGCTACCTTACGATTTAGATTATTGTGAGGTGATTGATAATTCTAGGATGTTTTCAGGAATATAAGTCCGGGTTATCAATTAGTTCCTGTTCACCTTGATTTTATCAAAAGACGGAACAAAACTCTTAGGTTTATCTGTGGGAGACAGATTTATCTATCATCATATACTTTTGTGTGTGATACATATTTGGTTATTAAAATCTTCGACTTTGGGTCGTAGCAACTCTTGGTTGTGGGTGAGATCAGCTAAGGGAATCAAGTGCGTAGTATCCTGCTGGGATCAGAGACGTAAGGAGCGCAACTGTACCTTGAATCAGTGTGATATTGATTAGGGTTCAACTACAGTCCAGATCGAAGTTAGTTTGTAGTAGGCTAGTGGTTATAGCGGCTTAATACAGTGTGGTATTCAATCTGGACTAGGTCCCGGGGTTTTTATGCATTTTCGCTTTCCTCGTTAACAAAATTTCTGGTGTCTGTGTTATTTCTATTTTTGTTATATAATTGAAATATCAGAGGTTGTGCGTTAAGATCAATCAATTAGAATATCCAACCTTTGGTTGTTGATTTAAATTGATTGACACTTGGATATTGGTCTTTGGTACCATCCAAGTTTATTTCTCTAGTATTTGATATAGACTCGTTGATTTCCATTTGCTTGAGTGAATATCAAATCGAGAGATTGAGATATTAACTCTTTGTTATACTTTTTGTCTACATTGAGTCTGACTGTCTAGTTGATCCTCTAGAAAGTATATTGGAGTTAGTCCATACAGATTGCTAATCAAAATATTGGGTGAAGTTGTTCGACCCCCGCTTTTTCAGGGAAATATACCTAGAAAAGAAATTATTCCTAGATAAGGAAATAGATTTCCAGAAGGTTTGAGAAACCAAACTAAAAGCTATAAATAAAGATGTTTAGCTCATAGCTAAGGACATCTATATAGTGTGGTTTGTGATATAGTCACACCTAGGGAGAATCTTGTGAGGCAATCAATTATTATAAAAGCAAACTTAGCCAATAGTTTTAGGTTATTTACCTAGAAAGATAGTGAGCGTAGCAAAGAGAGAATTGTAATCGTTTTCTTGTTCATAATATAGAGAAGATATATTTCTTCAAATTACTTTTTTGTGTCATGTTTTCTAGTTTCGTCTATTATTATTCTGAATTCCGCCTCTATATTAATAGTCACCAAGGTAAAGAGATCATATGTATCAAGTTGGTATCAGAGCAAGGTTCGTTTCTTTTAGGGAAGATTCCCGTGGTTTATAGTCTTCACTAGACCTCTTTACAAACAACTTAGTGAGTTACTCGAAAATTTGAATACATTAGAAGAACAAGATGACCATGGTATGGCTGAAATTAGATAAGGAACGATCTGATGGGGATAGAATGTTCTCGATTATTAATTATGATCACTTGAAGTTGTTTGATCCACTGCTACAAGATGATGGTCAGGATGATAAGATGATCTTTCCACGTGTAGGAGACTTGTGGTTTGATCGAGAAGAACCAATCGAGGATAATTGCATTATGGAGCTAAGACTGATTAAGACAAGACAAGGAGAGAATGTTGTTTTTCTAATTGTACGTGAAGGTCAAGTTTCCAGCAAAGAGAGATGGTTCAGCAAGGTGAGAGGAGCTCTCGAGTTCCCTAACCTCAAGTTCTAACTTTCACAGGAGTTCAAGTTATTAAAGAGGGGGGCCCATGATACAGGTGAATCTTTCCTTTTTTGGGAACTTAGCAATCCTTAAGTTATTTTGAGGATATACTTCTACTTTGGGAAGGAATACTGATTTTTAAGCAGTATTCTTAGATAAGGAAATATTCCTAAACAAGGTAATATTCCTAGATAATGAAGTATACCCAGAAAAGGAATATTTCCTAGACAACGTATTATTCCTAGATAAAGAAATATTCCTAGAACAAGGAAATATTCCTACAAATGGAAATATACTGTAAGGACCCTCAAGCGCGTCAACGTTATTAGACCGGTCAAGAGTTGATCTAGCAATGATCAAGAGACGATTAAGCCGTTAATGACTCGATTAGTTAATATAGATCTTAATTCATAGAAATTTAACCTACCAACGATTTAGATACGAAACCAGTGGCATCGAATCGATTTCAAAAATTTAAGCGGAATGGACTACTCGAGCGTGTCTTTCGGATACCGGACGAAGAAGATATCACCAGATATATACGAAGGGTAGAATTATCTTTTCTCTTATAAACTGCATGGCTTCCCTTATCAAACTCTTAGGGTTCCTTAATAATTCCCTTGGTCTTATCTCAAGTATGTTCGAGGAGAAACTCATTTTCTTCTCTTCTTTTCTTCTTTCTTCTTCTTTTCAGTTCTTCGTCTTCTCTTCTCTCTGTCTATTTCAAACTCATAGATTGAGTTTCTTCGGTGTAAGGATTTCATATAAGCTTGATATTATGTTGATTCGAAGGTGAGGGTGATGATTCTGAAGTTTTGCGAGTCCGAGAGAAGAAGAAGATGACGATGTAGATGTAGATTGGATTAAGAGTTCGATTTGGTGATGATTAAAATGAATTCAATGATGGGTTTTAGGAACATATCATGAAGAAGAAATTTGTTGTGTTAATTTGGGAGTTTGAGTTGAGAAATTGAAGGATTAGGGTTCATGTGTTCTTCCCTAAATTGAAACTAGGGTTTGAGTATAATTGATAATGAATTAGAATAATAGATATATGGAGTACAAAGGGGTGATCGGTTGAATTGATGCTGTGAAGTCGTTTAAATAAAAGATTGAAGGACTGATTGAAGATTTAAGTAATTAGTAAATTAGGGTTTCGATTGGATTATGGATTTGGGGTTTATGGGTTGAACTGCAGTTGGAAAAAAAAGAGTTTGAATTCGACGGTTTAAGGTAATCTCTGTAACCTGAATTGTATTGGATTTGTTAGAGCACTGATCGGTTGAACCCACCAAGCGTTGGTATGTCAAGATTGGTTGTCATATTTAGTTCCAAAACTCGAGTCGCTTAATATGTAAACTACAGTCAACTTCGATATGATAGACTAGAAATGATAGAAGTATTGTGCTCCAGTTACTCACAAAGATCTGAAGATGGATTGAAGACAACAAAGACATCATCCTTAAGCTTGAGGTTAGTAACTATGACTTGACTTGTTCCATATCTATCTTGTGTCTTTCAAGTCGTGTATATTGAAAACAAAACTGCGAAGCATGATTACACTCTAGTTAGACATAGTATTAAGGAATACAATACGAGGTTTATTGCTTAACCATTAAACTTTGTAGATAAGACATCGACATAATCGTTTGAACGCTATTGTGATTATGTATGGGTATGAGGTGAGGATTTCATCCTAGGAAACAATATTTTTACATATGTTTGAAGGAAGTAAGTTCATGAACTTTGTTTGTGAATCGAAAAAGGAAATCGCCAGGCGTCATTGTGACTGTTCTTCGTTGCTTTTATGAACGACCAATATGTGTGATTAGTATAACCGCTCATGACTTGTTTGTGTTCTTGGTAAAACTATTCACATGAGGCCTGACTTTTGTATTTGTATGACTTTTATTAGTGAAACCGATCTTAAGTAATCACCTGATGGTATGATCGAGTTTGTGTAGTTTGTAAGACCTAACACTGGGTAAAGGGGAACCAATCCTAGTAAGAGGTGCAACACATCACAAAGGGGAATCAATCCTTGTATGGGGTGCATCAAGGTTTATAGCAGAAAGGGGAACCTGTCATATGGACATGTGCAACACGTTTTTAGGCAAAGGGGAACCGATCCTATGGACATGTGCAACACATATGAGTTAGATACCATATATATGTGGGGAACTGATCCTAGTACCTAGTCAACCGAATTTTGGGAATCTAGTGTGACTATGCACAATACTCACATGGAGGTAGAACCGAAACTTATTTTGGTAGAACCGTTAAACCCATGATTTGTGATTGAGAGTTCTTAATCAATCACATAGCTCTTGAAAGTCAGATGAACCAATCCTAAGCTTGTTTGTAAGCGTGGTAAATCGTTTTCAAGTGTGTAAGTATGAAAGAGGACTTACAAAGTAAGGATGTCGACACACTTTGAACACGTTCATTTATGTGTATCTTTTATTGACCAAAGATATTCCTTAACAGCTAAGAAGGAAGAAAATCCCAGGATCGAAATTAAATAAGTTAAGAATCTTTTAATTAAGGTTTTTAATTATATATAGAAAATAAGAATTAGTAATGTGCATTTCCTAGTTAAAGATTTTCCAAGGAGATTTTTGATCAATATTTTTGGATAGAGCATTCTCAGGAATTATGAAAACCGAATATGGAAATTATTATTGAATATCTTGAGAATATTTTTGGTTTTGGAAATTCCTTGGTGTCCAAACTTCCTTGTCTTTAAATACTTGAAGTTTGCATTTCTAGCAAACTAATCCTTTGTGACAGCAAACTTCCTCAGTTGTGTTGTTACTGGTGAAGCCGCCTATTCGGAGAGGAGAGTAACCTAATTAGGCGAAATCTCTTATGACCGCTCAGTTTAAAGTCTTCTTTGGGATTGAGAAGCTCGACGAGTACCGTTGGTGGGAAACTAGATAATTGCAGTTTATCTTTTGTTTTCGATTGATTTGATTGACTAACGGTTGTTGAATCTTTGATTGTACCTAGTTTGTTTATTCTTGAGAACCTTCTCTTCTGATATAAGGCTCACTCAAACTAGATAAAAGATTTAACGTTTCCACGAATCTAAGTTTTTCTAGATCCGTAAGATAGATTCATTGATTTGCCATTGTTAACAGACTCCGTTCTGTGCGACAAATCAATAAGGAATCAAGTTTATTTTTGCAGATTGTTACTTTGAAGATTAATTCGAAGATTGAAGATTTGAAGAAGAAGTTGTTGTGAACCATTAAGAAGATATACTAGATCTAGTCCTAAAGAGAACGTATGTTCTGCTAGGATATTGGGTATTAAATATCTATTGAGAACTTCGGTTCTGCTAGATATTATCAAATCAAGAATACTGTTGAAGCTGAGTAACTAGATTTTAGTTTACATAGTATTGTCTACACGAAGTTGCAGGTTTACTTTTGTAGCGTCTTAATTCATTGAGTATTCAAATCTGGACTAGGTCTCGGGGTTTTTCTACAAGATTGTAGTTTTCCTCGTTAACAAAATTCTGGTGTGTGCTTTACTTTATTTCCGCATTATAATTGTTTTTATATTATAATTAAAGTAATTACACTTGTACGTTAACTAGGCACTTGATATTTATCCTATAAGGTTTCGGTTATCAAGTGAACACTTTGTTGTAGTATTGTCTCGATTTCATATCCATAGACGATCACACAAAGTGTATTGGATTTTTCCACTTGTCTGATATAATTATTCACGTGTTAGGCCAGTCCAGACTAACCCTATTTCAAGTGGACACTGTGTTGAAATATTCCTTGAGTGATTGTTGCTCAAAGAGGTTTATACACGATAGATATTGAATAGGTTGTGATCAAATAAAAAGATTGTGGTGTATTTGGGTACCCTCGTCTTTTCAATTGGTATCAGAAAAGGCAAACACGAAAAGATCTAACAATCTGTGTTTGGCGTGATCCAACCTATAAGTTTTGAATCAAATGGTTGATTCAGTTAGCGTACCGCCAGGGTTTGATGGCTCAAACTATCTATGGTGGAAAATGGCAATGGAATGTTTTCTTCAATCTCGTGACTTTAACACTTGGGTTTTAGTTATTAATGGATATGAACACCCAAAATTACTGGTCGACGACTCAACCACTGAGTTTAGACTAAAGTAATTAAACGAGTTCAATAAAGAAGAAAAATTGCTTGCAAAGCAAAATTCTGATGGATTGAATGCCATTATTCATGCTTTAACTCGAGACCTCCATCATCATGTAACCAAGTGTAAAACATAAAAGGAAGCATGGGATATTCTTAATATCGTATTTGAAGGGAATACCTCTGAAAAAGAAGCTAGGATTCAAACCCTATCTTCTAAATGGGAAAACCTCCGTATGGATGAAGATGATACCTTTGATGATTTTTATCAAAAACTCTCTGAAATAGTGAATGCCTCTCTCGCTTTAGGAAAAACTATTCCAGATAAATATATTGTGTGTAAAACTCTAAGGCCTTTACCATCAAGATACGAATCTAAAAAGCATGCCATCATGGAAGCAAATGATCTCTCCACACTATCTATAAGCGCTCTAGTTAGTAAATTAAAGATCTTTGACCTTGAATACCAATTCAAGAATGAAGAGGATATTATACTTAAAGTTGTAACTAAGACTTGTTCTTCAGATACAAAAACAGAGAGTTGTAGTGTTGATACGACTGCACAACAATTTAGAAAGTTATTAATACAAAAGAAAAGGAGTTCTTCAAAAGATGCATTTTTTCCTTCCCAAAAATCACAGAAATGTGTAGAGAATAGAGAACAAAATAATAGCTCTTATTGTTCCAAGGATCAAGAAAACATGTCTCTCCATGCAACTGTTGAATGCACATCTGGAACGAATATCAAAGTAACTTTAGAGTCAAAAGCACTTGAATGTGATATACTCTGCAAAGAGAATGAAAATCTTAAAATATAAATTGATATTCTATATAAGGACATAGAACGTGTAAGCAATGGTCAGACTTATCTTGAAGTCTTGGAAGAATACATAAAACAAAAAGGTGATGATCGAGAAGCTCCAGAGCCAAAGGCACTCGACTGTGATCTTCGTGAAGAGAATGAAAGATTGAAAAAGGAACTAGATGATATGTATGAGGATATATAAATTATCAGCAATGAGCGAGATTATCTTGGAGCCATGAGAAGTTACAGAGAGCAAATCGAAGAAGGCCACGATCGAGAAAGGCAACTATATACAAAGGTGGAGAACCTAAAGAACACTAAGGTAAGTAATTCTACCGAATCTGAAATTTCTTTAGAGTATGAAGTTCAAATTGATAAATTTAAGGTTGATCTAGATAATGCTCTCGAAAAAATAAAAATGTTGGAGAAAGAGAATATGAGTCTAAAAACGGACTTGAAAAAGTTCGATAGTAGCACAAAACAACTTGACTCAATGTTGAAGTCAACTAGAGTTCCTCGTGACATGCAAGGATTGGGCTACAAAGTTAAACAAACTTTGAATACTAAACAGGAAACAAAGTTTGTAAACCTAAATACTCTGCTGAATAAATTGCTTCAAAAATTGCCACAAAAGATTGCTCTTCTATAAAAGAAAAATATATAACACCTTCATCTTCAGCAAAAGACGGAAAACGTAAAATCCGTAAAACTCCAATGAAAGAAAATCCACAACAAGGTAACACTAAACCCCGTGGTTCGTATGTTACTAAGCATTGCTCTTATTGTGAAAATAAAGGAAACTTGGAAAGAGGATGCCAATTCCGTAAAAGGAATGAAAAAGCCATAAATGCACGTGTTTCCGCAAAATTGGCTGAACTCAATAATGCTTCTCGTGCTAAATCAGGACATCATTGTCCTAAAAACGAGCAAAAGAATTATTGTAATGATAGTTCAAAGTTTGCTTATCAGGGTTCTACGAAGTTTTCTCAGAATCGCTCAAACAATAAAAGGAGAGATAACTTTGTAAAGACCATATATGATGTTCCAAATTGGAGAAAGGCTAACTCTCATAGTTTTCAACATTTTAGTTACCCTAATGTTTCCTCAAGAGATTCATCTTGGATTTTAGGAAGAAATAATCGGAAGAACAAAGCTGCTCCTGTAAAACCCATTTCTAAATGGAGTCCAAAGTCTTCTCTAAAGACAACTAGGAAGGTATCAAAAGATAGTCACAATGATGACACTCGAATGATAAGTTTCAATACCCATGACATTCAGAATATTGTGCTAAACGTTCTTGATCAAATGAATGTATCTCCGTGTTGTCATCGTTATATGAGATAGGTCTCATAATCGGTTACCTTTTTATGATTTTGTGACTTTTGATTTAGCGGATTTCATATCTAACTTTTTGGGTTGCTGAATCAAATAATCATTAAAGGATGATGACAATTAATCCCATATGTGAGTCACGATTATACTATTATCAAATTATTTCTCATAAGTTGTGTATATAGTATACATATGAGTCTTTGGTATTAGCTTATTACTATTGGCACGTAATAGTTAAAACTATTTCAACCCTTCTCTAATAAAGGTTGGTTTTGCTGTTCTTATGTCTTTGCGAAAGGATGAGAAAAACATGAGGAAAAGAGGATGCGAAACTTGAGGTAACAAATCTGTTAGCTAATCATTTTCCTGTTTAAGAAAAGCATGATTTTATTGCATATATTTTTATTTTGCTTAACAAATATTCAGTACAATTGATGTTTATCCCATTATTTGTGAATGGATATTTATGTGTGATTCAATTGGTTCCGGTTAAGAAAAACTATTGTTATCTTGCTTTATTGTGTGGTATCAATTGTTTAGGCTTACAAAATTTCGGTTTAATTGCGGTGCTTTTAATGTCTATATTGTTTCAATTGCTTCCGGTTGAAGTGAATAATTATGCAAGTTGATTTATTTGGTTTGTATGAATTATTTATGGCTTAACAAAACAAAAGGATTACGAGATGAGTTGTTTAGTCCAATTCGATTCCGGATAAGAGAAACTAAGTTAATTCTGATCTTAGTTAGACTTATCGAAGTGAGGTTTCGGTTATTCAAGTCTAATCGAATGTCTTAACAGGAAATGCTAGTTAACTAACCTAGTACTTGTCTTGTTTAAAACTAAAAGGTCTAAGTTTATGGATAATTAGAACCTGATGATAAAAATAGAGTTATCTTTATTTTGGTCTTATCGAATTAAGCGGTTGTTTTTGAACAATCGGTTTAGAAAAGGGACTAAGGTGCTTAGTTGATTTTTGTTTTGCTAAACTAAATTGGAAAAATCGTTTCGGTCAATTGTTTTCTTGGTAACATATCAAAATAAAACTACATGTAGTTTCGGTTTTGATATTGATTATCAGAACATGATGTATGGAACCCTCGTGCCTAACTCTACAGGTTGCAAGTCTATTTTGAGATTAATAAGATTCTTTTCGTGTTGACTTTTATTTTTTCGTTTCTTTGTCATTTTGTGACAAAAAGGGGGAGAAATATATATACTAAACAAGTGATACTGGCATTGATTTATATTAATTGGTATTGCTAAGGAAAAGAACATTGGTGCTTGAACGTTTATTTAAACGAAAGAGTGAAAGCATAGACTAAGAGGGAGTAACATATCATATTACGTGGTATAACAAAGACGTGTGGATTGAAAACTACCTATCTTACTATTAGAGGGAGTAGTATAGCTTTGTTATTATAATGTCAACAACGGTATTTATGGTTTGAATATCTCCAGGTTTTTGTGCTGTTGAAATGTGAACTTAGCGTATGAAGATTAGTATGAGTCATTTTTTGTAATTCGTTTATCTCCATATGTAATAGAGTTTTGTCACTAAATTGACAAAGGGGGAGATTGTTAGAGCACTGCTCGGTTGAACCCACCAAGCGTTGGTATGTCAAGATTGGTTGTCATATTTAGTTCCAAAACTCGAGTCGCTTAATATGTAAACTACAATCAACTTTGATATGATAGACTAGAAATGATAGAAGTATTGTGCTCTAGTTACTCACAAAGATCTGAAGATGGATTGAAGACAACAAAGACATCATCCTTAAGCTTGAGGTTAGTAACTATGACTTGACTTGTTCCATATCTATCTTGTGTCTTTCAAGTCGTGTATATTGAAAACAAAACTGCGAAGCATGATTACACTCTAGTTAGACATAGTATTAAGGAATATAATACGAGGTTTATTGCTTAACCATTAAACTTTGTAGATAAGACATCGACATAATCGTTTGAATGCTATTGTGATTATGTATGGGTATGAGGTGAGGATTTCATCCTAGGAAACAATATTTTTACATATGTTTGAAGGAAGTAAGTTCATGAACTTTGTTTGTGAATCAAAAATGGAAATCGCCAGGCGTTATTGGGATTGTTCTTCATTGCATATTTTATGAACGACCAATATGTGTGATTAGTATAACCGCTCATGAATTGTTTGTGTTCTTGATAAACTATTCACATGAGGCCTGACTTTTGTATTGGTATGACTTTTATTAGTGAAAGCGATCTTAAGTAATCACCTAATGGTATGATCGAGTTTGTGTAGTTTGTAAGAGATAACACTGGGAGGTGCAACACATCACAAAGGGGAATCGATCCTTGTATGGGGTGCAGCAAGGTTTATAGCAGAAAGGGGAAACGACCCTATGTACATGTGCAACACATTTGAGTTAGATGCCATATATATATGGGGAACCAATCCTAGTACCTGGTCAACCGAAATTTGGGAAGCTAGTGTGACTGTGCACAATACTCACATGGAGGTAGAACCGAAACTTGTTTTGGTAGACCGTTAAACCCATGATTTGTGATTCAGAGTTCTTAATCAATCACATAACTCTTGAAAGTCAGATGAACCAATTTTAAACTTGTTTGGAAGCGTGGTAAATTGGTTTCAAGTGTGTAAGTATGAAAGAGGACTTACAAAGTAAGGATGTCGACACACTTTGAACACGTGCATTTATGCGTATCTTTTATTGTTCAAAGATATTCCTTAACAGCTAAGAAGGAAGAAAATCCCAGGATCGAAATTAAATAAGTTAAGAATCTTTTAATTAAGGTTTTTAATTATGTATGGAAAATAAGAATTAGTAATGTGCATTTGCTAGTTAAAGATTTTCCAAGGAGATTTTCGATCAATATTTTTGGACAGGGCATTCTCAGGAATTATGAAAACCGAATATGGAAATTATTATTGAATATCTTGAGAATATTTTCGGTTTTGGAAATTCCTTAGTGTCCAAAATTCCTTGTCTATAAATACTTAAAGTTTGCATTTCTAGCAAACTAATCCTTCGTGACAGCAAACTTCCTCAGTTGTGTTGTTACTGGTGAAGCCACCTATTCGGAGAGGAGATTAACCTAATTAGGCGAAATCTCTTATGACCGCTCAGTTTAAAGTCTTCTTTGGGATTGAGAAGCTCTACGAGTACCGTTGGTGGAAAACTTGATAATTGTAGTTTATCTTTTGTTCTCAATTGATTTGATTGACTAATGGTTGTTGAATCTTTGATTGCACCTAGTTTGTTTATTCTTGAGAACATTCGCTTATGATATAAGGCTCACTCAAACTAGATCAAAGATTTAACGTTTCTACGGATCTAAGTTTTTCTAGATCCGTAAGATAGATTCATTGATTTGCCATTGTTAACAGACTTCGTTCTGTGCGAAAAATCAATAAGGAATCAAGTTTGTTTTTGCAGATTGTTACTTTGAAGATTAAAGCGAAGATTGAAGATTTTGAATATTTGAAGTAGAAGTTGTTGTGAACCATTAAGAAGATATACTAGATCTAGTCTTAAAGAGAACGTCTGTTCTGCTAGGATATTGGGTATTAAATATCTATTGAGAACTTCGGTTCTGCTAGATATTATCAAATCAAGAATACTGCTGAAGCTGAGTAACTAGAATTTTAGTTTACTTAGTATTGTCTACACGAAGTTGCAGGTTTACTTTTGTAGCGTCTTAATTCATTGAGTATTCAAATCTGGACTAGGTCCCGAGGTTTTTCTACAAGATTGTAGTTTTCCTCGTTAAAAAAATTCTGGCGTGTGCTTTACTTTATTTCCGCATTATAATTGTTTTTATATTATAATTAAAGTAATTACACTTGTACGTTAACTAGGAACTCGATATTTATCCTATAAGGTTTCGGTTATCAAGTGAACACTTTGTTGTAGTATTGTATCGATTTCATATCCATAGACGATCACACAAAGTGTATTGGATTTCTCCACTTGTCTAATATAACTATTCACGTGTTAGGCCAGCCCGGACTAACCCTATTTCAAGTGGACACTGTGTTGAAATATTCCTTGAGTGATTGTTGCTCCAAGAGGTTTATACATGGTAGAGATTGAATAGGTTGTGATCAAATAAAAAGATTATGATGTATTTGGGTACCCTCGTCTTTTCAGGATTGAATTTCATCCATTTTGAATTATCGAATTTGGATAATTATTGTATTGTTCATTTAAGTTGAGTATCTAAAATTGAAGTTGTTTGATAAGGATTATATCTATGAGTTAGGTATGAATTGTGAAGGTAAAATGGGAACAGAACTGGAGATGAGTTATTGGTGGTGTAGGTGTTGAGATGGAGATGCAGGTGATGGTTCTGTAGTGTTGAAGGAAGATAAGATTGACATCAGTGGTAAGGTTAATGATACAAGATAGTGGTAGATAGAGTTGGTGTTGTTGTTTGAATATCTGTTGCAGGTCGTAGTAGTTTATGAGTAACAAGACTCTAAAAATGGTGATGGAGATGAATGTTTAGGGTTTGCTGTTAATTTGTAATTCAGAGAAGAAGCGGATTGCAGATGAAGTTGTTAGTGGCTCAGGTCAAGAAGAAGGATCAGAGAGATGTATTTATTTGTGGTTAATTGAACAAGAGAAGGGTGTTGGTGAACTGTAGAAGTTGTTGGTATGGGTAGTGTAGGATTATAGTTAGTGCTTCCAATGCAGGTTTGCAACTACAATTGCAGGTAAACTTATCCTATGTAATGAATTACGAAATTGTTTAGTTTGAATGTTTGATGTTGAAATATTAGTAAAGAAGATGTCAATGTGTAAGAACTATAACTGAAGTGAAGCCGCAAGAGAATTAGGTCTGTTAATCATCCCAGTCAGATGTCTAACTGGTTTGTTGTCTTCTGACTCAGTTACCTGAGTGAGTTAACCCATTGACCGTAATCAGTCTTGTTGACTGAGTTGAATCACCGATTTTTTATTTGACTCAGTGGACCTTGACCGAGTTGGTTGACTTTGATTAGACGTTGATTGTTATTTGACCTTTGACCGTCAGTTTTGTAGATGGTGGATTTTCAACAAAGGGAAAAACCGTAAAATCATGAGGCATGTTTTTGACGCGGCTTACAGGCATGCAATGATTCATATTTTACGAAGCCATGATGAATATGTTTTCGAAAAGCCTCCACTAGCTAAGCGTTCGATCCATGGAATTTCATCGTGCCCTCTATGCAGAATAACATATTTAGGCGGTTCTCCGTAGATTGATGACTTAACGCCTTCAGGACATCGGTGATACTCACTGTTCCCTGACTGCAGGAGAGTGACCCACCTCCACATAGAAGAATAGTTGGGCGACGGACGCCTTCAGGACGTCGGTGGCACTTCACCGTTCCCTGATTATGTGGAGAGAGTGCATAGATTCAGGCGGTTCTCCGTAGATTGAGAACACTAACGCCTTAAGGTCGTAAACAACATCGTGACTCCCTGACTGTGCACCACTCAGAATAGATGTGACGCTTTAACTGGCTAATATCTTTTCTAAAGTAGATTACCTCTGTCGTGACATTCACTACTGAATTCCCAGAATAATCTATCATTGCTCCTATTCCATGGTCGAATCAATGGCCTGATCCCATGGAATGGCAATAAAAAATTGTTCTGATTCTATGAACGAATCCACGACTTGATGTCATAGAATAGCAATGAAACAACTGTATTATCTCATTACTCCGATTTCATGATCGAATCCACTGGTCTCATGAAATGGTGATAGATAAATCTTAATTACTCCGATTCTATGGTCGAATCCACGATCCCATAGGATGGTAATGCTCGTTTTATTATTCTGAATTCATAGTCGAATCCACATCTGATCCTATGAATTAATAATGAACAACTATTCATTTTTATTACTCAGTTTCATGAATTATTCTCCACTAAATCTCATAAATTATTAATAAATACTCAACAACTGGGCATCTGGACCATCAATGAGTAAGCCCCATAAAAATGGTGCAAGTGTACTCGACAATGATGCACGACTGAGCACCCAGTTGCACGAACGAGCATCCAAAAATATGAAACAATGGAGAATCCTTCGCAAAACAGGAGAAAACATTAAAATAATGGAAGCGCTCACGGTGGGCCCACCGGCCGGCCGTGCCCTAGCCACGGTCGGTCCGCGCCCCTCCCATTATTTTTCCTTATTTTATTTTCATAAACTCATGAGGGTTCTCCATCTTAGCAAAATTCATAATTTGTGCAAAACTCGTGAGTACTCCATAACTTGGTGGATTTACCAAATAAATCATAAAATAAGGAGAGGCGTGCGGGACCGGGCAACCTAGCCGGCCGGCCATGCCCAAGCCGTGGCCGGTCCCACACCTCACAATCCTTAGCTTTTTATAATTATTATGTCAAAACTTCATGGATTCTCCATATCTTCATGGATTCTCCATATCTTCAAGGACTCTCCATAACTTCAAGGATTCATGAAAAATAATAATAAAATAGGGAAAGGTGTGCAGGACCGGGCAACTTGGCCGGCCGGCCGGCCGGTCCTACACTTTGCAATTCCTAATTTCTCATAATTATTATTTTCCCAATTCATGAAACTCATGGGTTTGAGTAAAATTCGTGAGTTCTCCATATTTTCTCAAATATTGCTCGAATCACGAAAAAAACCCAAAAGCCAACATGGTCACACGGCCGGCTAGCCTCTCACGACAATTTTAAATATTAAAATATTTTTATATTTTTAAAATATTGATGAATTGAGCATACATGCTCATTCCACCAAAAAATCGAGAATTCTCAGCCAAGATGAAACTCTTCTGAAAATTCACGATATTGCTCAAATGTGCATCAGAAAATACTGAAACTCTCAGTATGGAGACACAAACATCATGGTAACACGTGCGTGCCTCTATGACCGACCAGGTCGTTCCTAGGGATTGCACAAAGCCGGTCCCACACATTTTCGCAATTCTGACCTAATTTACTCAACTGCTTATACTGGGCCCGAACTCTCTCCAACCAACTGGAGAATCCTCCAAACGACCAACAAATGGTCACGTGACCACCTAGATCCGGTCCCATACCCTCTTGGTCGGTTCTCATTTCTCATACCTAGGTTTTACACCTAATGTTGAACCCAACAATATTTTCAGTAAATGGTGAATCCACCATTTGTTCATGATTTCTCACCAACTCTCAAACTGAGAATCCTGGTGCGTGCTCACTCGAGAACTGGGCACCACATGGACGCTCATCATCCCATGTGGTCGATCCTTTTCACTCATGATCAATTTTTCACCAATTCCCCAATTGATGGAGGATTCATCGAAAATTAGAGTTTTGAACAAACGCTCTGTGAAACCATCATTCTCAGCACTCTTCAAACACTAATAAATTTATGTTGATCCAGCAATCGACATCTAAATTAATTATTCAAGGTAATCTACCAATATTTTAATTAATATTTTATTGGGTCACGACACCAGTAAATAATTCGCTGAATCGAGCAATACTTGCTCTATCGCCCGAATATTAGTCAATATTCGACAATTCATCGATAATTCGTCGAATTGAGCAATACTTTCTCAGTTGCACGTCAGATTATCAAAATCATTAACTTGGTGAATTGAGCAATACTTGCTCAGTTGCCCATAAAATTATTAATATTCAGTAATTTGCAGAGTTGAGCAGTACTTGCTTAGTTGTCCATCAAATTCTCAATATTTGTAGAATTGAGCAATACTTGCTCAGTTGCTCATTAAATTCTCGTAATTCGCAGAATTGAGCAATACTTGCTCAATCGCTCAACTAGTTGGTAATCCATCGACATCTTTTCAGAGAACTACATCTTCAACCCATGAATCGCCGAGCATTCACCATCCATGTTTGATTCACCAAACTTAGACTCATTGTCTAATCAGTCAACAATTGACTAATAAAAACACGTCTGCCCTGCATACTCCACGACTTGTGAGACATCAATCACGTCACAAATAGGGGGATATCACTTAGGGTTTTGGTATGGCGGTCTACGGCACGTGGATTCATCCACAACGAGAAATGTGCGTAAGTCGTGTAAACGGTTGAAGGAGTTAGCAAAGTAGTGGGTGCACGATCAGTCAAGTCTCCACACGACATGGATCTGACATTACCACGATCTCCCACTTTCCTACTCTTTCACTCAAGAAACCGTCACACTTACAGGGATTAGTGGTTCATCAATCTTGCAATATAAATAAGTCAAAATCGAGGACGACAAATCATCAGTATCAACATTTTCCGTCAACAACTCGATACAAAATTATTCACAGAACTCAACTTCAGCAGTTCACCATTATTGCAGAAACCTTCAACACATCCACAATCCTCGATCATCACTGATCCCACACAATTCTCAGCTTCCCTCTTACAGATCAACCCATCTCCCTCTTTGCGACCGAATTGACTCTGGAATGACCATTGTCTTGGTTTAGGCCGGAGTCATACAGATTGATTTCCCGAATCTAAGCACCCCCTTTGCAGCAGTGCATCTGTGTGAGGATTAACATTTTGCCCGGTCGAGGAGTCTCGACACCACGCTCGTCTCTCCGCTTCCCGAGAAACCGGCGACCCGTTTTTCCCCATCCACAGATTGGCGACCACAGTGGGAGATTAATCTCTCGGTTGCAATCTCTCATTTTCGTAAAGATGGTCGGTCTTAGGACTAACTCAACCATTCCAAACCCTAGCCAGGATATCCTAAATGGTAACTCTACTCACGTTCTTCCAAATAATTCTGGTTACAATGAACTTTCATACTTTACCTCTCCATTTATCTCCGTTGAATCAATTGACGGAGAAATCCCAAGTTTGGCCGAATTGGCACGGAGACAGGAAGACTTGTCAAGAAACGTGGACCGACTGAAGAGAGCAATTGATAACTTTTTCACTTGCCTGGTGTACGTGACAAGGATTTTGGGAGCAGAAATGGTGGAACCTCCGAATCCCTCAACTGACGCTCCTCCTCAAGCCAACAGCTTTACCACTTATGAAAAGCCGGTGGAACAAGAGGTCACACAACTGATTGAGAACCTATGTGAACTTCTACATTTCTCCAGAGATCAGCGCACAGACAGTTTTACTGCACTTAACAAAATATCATCTGACGTGCAAGTCGTCTCACCATCTCCAGTGACCGAACAGGTGTCCATGATGTCAGAATTGTCGATTAATAACATCACATTCACCGAAGAAGACCGAATGGCAGAAGAAGAACATAACCGCGCTCTGTTTGTAACTGCTTCCATCAAATGTGCCGAATTCAGGAGAGTCCTCATCGATACAGGTGCTTTTATGAATCTCGTCACCATGAAGACTCTCAAAGAGTCCAAGGTTCCACAAACCAAAATCGTTCATTATCCTATACTGATGACGAGTTTTGAAGGAAGCCAGAGTCATACATACGGGTATGTTTACGTGGATCTGAAGGTGGGGACGATTCAATCCACTGTCAAGCTTCATGTGATCGAGGAAGACCCTGATTATCACATGATACTCGGAAAACCATGGCTTCATGACAACAAGGTTGTTCCCTCGACGTACCACCAGTGTATGAAGGCTTTGCTCAACAACAAAATTATCCACATCCCGGCTTCGGTGTCTCCTTATGCTCCGGTTCACGATGCCGAGTTCATGGAATCTCCAAAGAGCATCCCCGAACCTCCAAGCAAGATCTACAGCACTCCACTCCCAAGTTGGAAGTCTATTGAGAAATCTGACAAACCGTCACCTGCGGATGCTAAACTCATCAAGTCGTCCACCACACCACTCAAACGTCGTCAGGGTCAAGGTACAACTCATAAAAGGTCCAACTTCATTACTGATTATGATGCAGAAGGGAGAGTCTTTTGTTTCCGTCGTAAGGATTAGCAATTTAACAAGGGAGGTCGATTAAAAGTCTCCCCGCCCTGAAGAATCATGCCAGAGTGAGCAATCACTCGATGAAGAAGTTCGAGACGCACCACGACAGCTGCAAGATGGCACAGATTCCACGACTGACGACCTCGAAACCATCAACATCGGAACAGACGAGAGCCCAAGGCCAATTCTAATTAGTTCTGCTCTCTCGCCTGAGGAACGAGAAGGATTGATAAGTCTGTTGAAAGAGTATCAAGATATCTTTTCCTGTACGTATGAAGAAATGGCCGGCCTCGATGACAAGTTGGTTACTCATCATATGCACATCACTCCCGGTTCCAAACCCGTCAAACAACCACCCAGGCAGTTCAGACACGAAGTCGAGGAACAAATCAAGGTGGAAATCCAGAAACTACTAACAACAGGGTTCATTAAACCCATTCAACATCCAACGTGGCTGGCGAACATTGTCCCAGTCAAGAAGAAGAATGGTCAGATCCGGTGTTGTGTAGATTTCAGGAACTTAAACAAGTGATGCCCGAAGGATGACTTTCCACTACCAAATATTGATATGCTCGTCGATGCAACCAGCGGTCACTACATGTTCTCATTCATGGACGGTTACAGCGGATACAACCAAATCAAGATGTATGAGCATGATGCTAACAAGACTGCATTCCGAACTCCCATCGGTAACTTCCATTACACAGTAATTCCCTTTGGTCTGAAGAATGCAGGAGCCACTTATCAGCGAGCCATGACTGCAATATTTCATGACATGATGCACAAGCAAGTAGAAGACTACGTTGATGATGTGGTGGTGAAATCAAGGACTCGAGCATCCCACCTGGACATTCTGAGACAAGTCTTCGAGAGGTGCATATAATACAAGATAAAGATGAATCCTTTGAAATGTGCTTTCGGCATTTCTTCCGGAAAGTTTCTCGGATTCCTAGTCATTGCGGAAGGAATCAAGGTCGATCCAGACAAAATAAAAGCCATCACCACCATGCCTCCTCCACGAACTGTGAAGGAACTCCAGAGTTTCATGGGTAAGGTAAACTACATTCGGCGTTTCATTCCTGGACTGGCTCAACTCATTGCTTCATTCACTCCTCTGCTAAGGAAGGGAGCAAGTTTCACGTGGACGACCGTCCAACAAGAGGAATTTCATAAAATACAACAAATATTACTATCACCTGCTGTCATGAAATCTCCACTACAAGGACGACCTCTGATACGATACACAGCTTCCAGTGATGTCACTATTGGAGCACTCCTCGCCCAGGAGGATGAAGAAGGCATCGAACGTCCAATCTATTACTTCAGTCGAACAATGAGGGATGCTCAACTCCGGTAACCGAAGGCTAAAAGGGCGTGTCTAGTATTGGTTCACGCGATCCAGAGGTTAAGACATTATCTATTGTCAAACAGGGTCGTGCTGGTAGCCAAAGACGATCCCATAAAGTTCTTATTGTTGAAACCTGCTTTAATTGGAAGACCAGCGAAGTGGCTACTTCAAATGTCAGAATTTCACAGAGCATGTGTTCCACCCAAAAGCAATCAAAGGACAAGCAGTCGCAGATTTACTTGCCGCTTTCCCTGGAGAAGATATCACGATGTTACATGAAGAAGTGCCCGGTGAGTTTCCAAAGATCTCAATTATTCAGGAAGAAACGTGGATATTATACTTCGATAGGTCTGCTACTCCGAGCAATGATACTGGTGGAGCAGGTATTGTGATGGTATCTCCATCCGATGAAGTCTTCTCACATTCCTTCAAGCTGGATTTCCATTGCACCAACAACTCGGCAGAATATGAAGCTTTTCTCCTAGGACTATCTTTGGCTAAGAAAACAGGAGCAAAAAACCTAGAAATCAGAGGGGACTCGAAGTTGCTGGTCAATCAAATGAATGGCGTGTACTCTCTCAAAGAAATAACACTTGCCCCATTCAGGACTGAGGCACAACGACTATTAACTCATTTCTCTGATGCAACAATTGTTCATACTGGCCGCACCAACAATAGACATGCCGATTGTCTAGTGACTCTAGCATCCAAACTGCAGTTCGAAGGGTCCGAGAAATCCATCACTGTGCAAAGGCGTTCTGTTTCATCTACCTGGCTCACTCAAGTCGAGGATGCTCAGTCGAACGACTGGCGAGCTCCCATCATTCATGAATTGAGCAATTCTCTTACGGAGGGGAAAATTATCCTCAAGGAATTGAAAAAAAATTTCTTGCTGCACGGAGCATTATACTATCGCAATCCTGATGGATCCCTGTCACGATTCCTTGGAGATGAAGAAGCTAGTGAACAAATCAAGCGCATACATGAGGAAGTATGTGGGCAAACCCTGGTAATCACGCTTTACCGAAGACTTCAGAGACTCGGGTATTATTGGCCCTCCATGGAGACTCAGTCGATAAAGTTGCAAGGGTCTTGTCCAAATTGTCAGACACCACCTCATCACTTGGAGGTTCTAACACTTCATCACACTGGGGACTGGAGAGAACCTTACATAAAGTATCTCCGTGACAACGATCTTCCATCAGAGAAGAAAAGTGCGATCAAACTCATTCAAAGAGCCAAACGTTTTATCTACTTGGAAGGGATTTTGTATCGCAAAAGCTTCAGTGGGAATATCCTGAGATGCCTAGCTGAATATGAAATCCCTACAATCCCGAAAGAGATGCACGAGGGTGAGCACCAAGTAAAGAAGAAATTATTTCTCCAAATTCATGAGAAATATTACTGGCCAACCATGGAAGATGATGCAGCCGCCTATGTTTGGAGATGTCATCAGTGCCAAGTTCACGGTAATCTCATCCACACTCCTTGTCTCCCATTAAATTCTGTGAGCAGTCCGTGGCCCTTCTACAGCTGGGGACTGGATATTATCGGGAAGATCAACCCAACATCTTCGAAGCAGCATGAATACATCATCACGACGACATAGTATTTTACCAAATGGGTTGAAGTTATTCCTCTCCGGAGCACTACTGGAATTACAATTGTTGCCTTCATCAAAGAGCACATCATATGCAGATTTGGCATCCCTAAGCACATCATCACAGATAACGGATGACCCTTCGCTAACAAACTTGTCACATAATTACTTGGAGAATACGGCATTAAACAAATCTTCTCCATGCCATACTATCCCCAGGGAAATGTGAAAGCGGAGAGCACCAACAAAACTCTGATCCGGATTCTCAGTCGAACAGTTCATGACAATCCACCAACGTGGCATGAATAATTGCCCATGGATTTGTGGGCTTACCGCACCGCATCGCACCAAGGAGTTCAATCGGGACTTCACCATATTCTCTCGTCTATGGTGTTGATGCCATCCTCCCAGCGGAGATCAAAATTCCCTCTGCAAGAATTGCAGCAGCAAGTGGGGTGCAGTGGGACGAAGCCGAAGTGTCCAATTCGAGGATTGCCGAGTTAGACATGCTTGAGTCGAGAAGAGCCAAAGTAGAAAAATATGTGGAAACTTACAAACAGAGATCTCCAAAGTGTACAACAAAATGGTAAGACCTCGAACATTTCAAATAGGAGATTTGGTTCTGAAAACAGCAAAGCATATCCAACAAGACATGTCCGCTCCCAAGTTCTCTCCTAAATGGGAAGGGCCTTATGTAGTCAGCAAGGCAGTATCTAGTGGATACTACAAAATCCTAGCTGTTAATGGAGGAATCGAAGGAAACATCATCAACGACAAATGGCTCAAAACATATTACGCCTGATCCATAGAAAACTATTACCTTTTCATCAATTCAATCATTTCTCAAAATGTAATTTATATTTCTCCAAAGAGTATGCAAAGTACTCCTTTGTTCATTAAACATTTCATAAATGAACAAAAATTTCTTTATCAATTATTCTGCCTACAGAAAAGCCTGAACCTATTCAAAAAAAAAACAACAATCATAAAGGCTCACTCAGAATAAACCATCCAGCAGAGGGTAATTCTTAAAGACAGCCATGTCTAACTTCTTTTGAAAGTTCTCGGTCTTCACCTTCAAATCCTGGACAGCTTTCTCAACTCTCGCCGATTCCAGAGCAAGTGCCTTCTCCTCTTCCAAGAAAGCAGTTGCGGTAGAAATTGCATCAGCAGCAGTGGCTGCCCTGTGGATTTTGATCATCTCAAGCCGACGACGAAGCCGACGACGAAGCCATCTTATGTTGAACCGCAAAGTTTCACAATTCGAGATCATTTCATCCACCTGTGCAGTTCATGGTTCTTGACATCTCGCAAATTCATCTCGTTTATCTCTTCAATTATCGGTAACAATCCGGCGACCATGGTCAGAAGGGTTGGGAGAAAACCTCTCCATATTTCCGTCGTAGCAATGTGCCCATACCGCCTCCAAAGTTTGGTATACAAAGGTACATGACATTTTGGAATGACGAATCCACCGACCACGCTATTATTTGGAGAAGTATTAGTCATGGGAACTTCAAAAGGGAGTCCAGTTGTTGGATACTCGTGATCCCCAGCCCTAGCTTCCACGGAATCAGTAGAGTCTTAATCAACATGTTTTCTTCTATCGTCGACCACGACCACGGATTTCCCATTTCTTCATTTTATAGCATCGATCACAACCTGAATGTCAACCTGCAACGATGGAACATTCAGAAGACATGGACAATGCTCGATCAAAGAAAGATCTTCAGTCGAAGACTTACAGACGTCCCAGTCCCAGCTTCACGAGCAGACCTATAACGTGCAGGAGCCTTGACAGTCCGTTTAGGTCGGGATTCATTCCCCTGATTTCCCTGCAAAGGATCATTTTCTTTGACCAGGATTGATTTCTAATCACATGAAAACGGTGGAAAACATGCTATACTCACTGGAATAGGCGTCCCAAGCTCATACTTTGTCGAGGATCCATTTCGAGAAGAAGCGCTACTACCAGACATGTTGATGAGAGGTATGATTATGATCAAAAAATTTCTTCTGATAGCGTGCAGCGAAGAAGATGTGTTGAATCAATATCAAACCCTAAGTATTGAAAGTCAAGATGAAGATACTTATTATATAGCGATAAGATGAGTCAGTTGCAGTTTCTGCTGAAACCCTAAACCTCGAATTAGATGCACAGAGATATGGGAGGAGCGCAACAATACTGGGGACTGGCAGTTCAGCTATAGTCAACGTTGCGATTGATGACCTAGCATGTCACGTGTCTCCCTAGCCAGATCATATGGTTGTGGATCATCATTTCCTACGTGGATCTTGGGTCATTGCTCAAAGCTAGAGTGTGGAGAAGTTTGGTGGAGAAATGATAGGAGATTATTGTTCAAAAAATAACTTCTAGCAACATCTCTACAGCCAAATTAATCAAATAATCAGAAAGTATTTACTTCAGCAGAAAGGAAATAATTTCATAAAAATTCATGAGCAAGATCAGTCAGACTCATCAGAGGCGTTGGATTTGTCAGAATCATCAGGCCCATCATCATCGTCTTCTGCTAAATCCTCTTCACGCTCTTCATTAGAATCACTATCAGGGCCGTTGATGAATTCTGGGTGAATATCTTCTTCATAGGTGTCTCAGCTAGCTTCCTCCTCACGCTCAGCCTCGGGATCAGCTCGGGTCAGCTTCTCAATTTCTCTAGTGTACCGGTCCGGCTTGATTTCACGCTCCGGTGGTCCCCACATAGATTCATTCTCTGAAGCATCAGAGTCTGAAGCTACACCTTCAGCACGGGAATGAAGCTTATCCTCAACCTTCGCTATCCGACGCTCAATTCAGGCTCTTCTTCGTAGACGATCCTCCAACTCGTCATCTTCAGCTTTTCTCTTCCTGATCTCAGCATAAGTGACTCGCTGATTGTCGACGGGTATATGACGATTCTCTTTAGATCGAGTTTTGACTGTGGAAGGTTTGAAATCCTCTTCTGAAGAGCTGGAAGAATAATCGTTGCTGCTGCTAGAAGTCACCATTTTCTGAGACAAGGAATATGGAGTTACAAACACGCTGGTATTAACGCCTGCAAAAATGGTATTCCTCAATTCTTACCTATTTACGATTTCACGAACCTAGTGATAACAACGTAAAACCCCCAAAACTCGCTCGTTTTTCCAAACCTGCAAAATCGAGCATGAAACATATTATTCAAGAGTCAACACCGACTCTTCGAGAAACTATGAGTAATTCACATAACCTTCTATGTGAGCACTCGCTGATTTTTGCGTGTACATACGCTATAAAATCGCTGAATTCACACATACAATTCACCAAACTCATAAATTGTGTGTTTTCAAAAACTCAATTTTCATTCAATAAAGCGTGAATAAGTTACGCACACACAAAAAAAAATTATAAAAAAGAACTTTTGCTCAATCGAGCATTCGTCTATGAAACGAGGATTCGCTATTTTTGTAGAACTCTCCATATTTCAAATAAAATTTCGAAAGTTCTCAACATATTTTCATCATGAACTCCAGGTCTTTTCAAAATTCTTTTAACTCTAAGGATTATTATTTACTACGTTTATGAACAAACCTACATTCTCAAAAGTGTTTGCAAAGTTCATGATTCCAAAAACAACTTGGGTTTTCATGAAACCTAATAAACAAAACCTTTTGCTACTGCAACTAGGTGATATCTATTCAAAATTTTATGTGTCTCTTCCATATTAGGGAATTTTTGCTCGTTCCTCCGACTAATGAACAAACGTGCATATACATATGTTTTCTAAAAATCCTTCATAAATCATATGCATACGGCCATGGGATTTTGGTTTTATGGACAACTCATCAATCATAAAACCAGCAGCAAAAAAAAAAAAAAAAAATCACGAACTTACCTGTCGGCGCCGGACGGAATTCGGCCGGCGGTGATCGGACGGGCAGCAGTGCTACTAGATCCGGTGAATTTTCCTGCTACTGCTCGTGAAGTTATGGTGAGGAGAAGAGTGGTCGGTCAATCAAAATACAAAAAAGAATTTTAGGGCTTCTTCCCTTTTATATCAAATTTATTTCCAAAAACTAATAAAACATGGGTTTCCTTTTTCGGGCTCGGTCCCGCAAATCCTAAATCGACCATAACTAAGCTTTCGAACGCCCAAATCAGCAGTGCCTCATCTGTCCACACTCAAGAGATGACACTCCACCTTACTATCAGAGTCCTCATCCGCGCATTTGCTCGTACATGACATCATTGGGGTAAATCGAGGATTCTGAAACTACCTTTGTAGAATGAGTTCAACCACATATCTCGTCGACTGAAAATCACCATTTAATGCATACTGCGGAACATGATTGTTCCCCACTAAGCAGGGGACTTAATGTAGATGGTGGATTTTCAACAAAGTGCAAAACCGTAAAATCATGAGGCATGTTTTTGACGCGGCTTTCAGGCATGCAACGATTCATATTTTATGAAACCATGATGAATATGTTTTTGAAAAGCCTCCACTAGCTGAGTGTTCGATCCATGGCATTTCATCGTGCCCTCTATGCAGAATAACATATTTGGGCGGTTCTCCGTAGATAGAGGACTTAACGCCTTCAGGACGTCGGTGATACTCACTGTTCCCTGATTGCAAGAGAGTGACCCACCTCCACATAAAATAATAGTTGGGCGGTGGACGCCTTCAGGACGTCGGTGACACTTCACCGTTCCCTGATTATGTGTAGAGAATGCACAGATTCAGGCGGTTCTCCGTAGATTGAGAACACTAACGCCTTCAGGTCGTAAACAACATCGTGACTCCCTGACTGTGCACCACTCAGAATAGATGTGACGCTTTAACTGGCTAATATCTTTTCTAAAGTAGATTACCTCTGTCGTGACATTCACTACTGAATTCCCAGAATAATCTATCATTGCTCCTATTCCATGGTCGAATCAACGGCCTGATCCCATGGAATGGCAATAAACAATTGTTCCGATTCTATGATCGAATCCACGGCTTGATCTCATAGAATAGCAATGAAACAACTGTATTATCTCATTACTCCGATTTCATGATCGAATCCATTGGTCTCATGAAATGGTGATAGATAAATCTTAATTACTCTGATTCTATGGTCGAATCCACGATCCCATAGGATGGTAATGCTCGTTTTATTATTCTGAATTCATAGTCGAATCCACATCTGATCCTATGAATTAATAATGAACAACTATTCATTTTTATTACTCAGTTTCATGAATTATTCTCCACTGAATCTCATAAATTAGTAATAAATACTCAACAACTGGGCATCTGGACCATCACTGAGTAAGCCCCACAAAAATGGTGCAAGTGTACTCGACAATGATGCACGACTGAGCACCCAGATGCGCGAACGAGCATCCAAAAATATGAAACAATGGAGAATCCTTCGCAAAACAGGAGAAAACATTAAAATAATAATAAAATAATGGAAGCGCTCACGGTGGGCCCACCGGCCGGCCGTGCCCTAGCCACGGTCGGTCCGCGCCCCTCCCATTATTTTTCCTTATTTTATTTTCATAAACTCATGAGGGTTCTCCATCTTAGCAAAATTCATAATCTGTGCAAAACTCGTGAGTACTCCATAACTTGGTGGATTCACCAAATAAATCATAAAATAAGAAGAAGCGTGCGGGACCGGGCAACCTAGCCGGGCCGGCTATGCCCAAGCCGTGGCCGGTCCCACACCTCACAATCCTTAGCTTTTTATAATTATTATGTCAAAACTTCATGGATTCTCCATATCTTCATGGATTCTCCATATCTTCAAGGACTCTCCATAACTTCAAGGATTCATGAAAAATAATAATAAAATATGGAAAGGTGTGCAGGACCGGGCAACTTGGCCGGCCGGCCGGTCCTACACTTTGCAATTACTAATTTCTCATAATTATTATTTTCCTAATTCATGAAACTCATGGGTTTGAGTAAAATTCGTGAGTTCTCCATATTTTCTCAAATATTGCTCGAATCACGAAAAAAACCCAAAAGCCAACATGGTCACACGGCCGGCTAGCCTCTCACGACAATTTTAAATATTAAAATATTTTATATTTTTAAAATATTGATGAATTGAGCATACATGCTCATTCCACCAAAAAATCGAGAATTCTCAGCCAAGATGAAACTCTTCTGAAAATTCACGATATTGCTCAAATGTGCATCAGAAAATACTGAAACTCTCAGTATGGAGACACAAACATCATGGTAACACGTGTGTGCCTCTATGACCGACCAGGACGTTCCTAGGGATTGCACAAAGCCGGTCCCACACATTTTCGCAATTCTGACCTAATTTACTCAACTGCTTATACTGGGCCCGAACTCTCTCCAACCAACTGGAGAATCCTCCAAACGACCAACAAATGGTCACGTGACCACCTAGATCCGGTACCATACCCTCTTGGTCGGTCCTCATTTCTCATACCTAGGTTTTACACCTAATGTTGAACCCAACAATATTTTCAGTAAATGGTGAATCCACCATTTGTTCATGATTTCTCACCAACTCTCAAACTGAGAATCCTGGTGCGTGCTCACTCGAGCACTGGGCACCACATGGACGCTCATCATCCCATGTGGTCGGTCCTTTTCACTCATGATCAATTTTTCACCAATTCCCTAATTGATGGAGGATTGATCGAAAATTAGGGTTTTGAACAAACGCTCTGTGAAACCATCATTCTGAGCACTCTTCAAACACTAATAAATTTATGTTGATCTAGCAATCGACATCTAAATTAATTATGCAATATTCGGTAATCTACCAATATTTTAGTTAATATTTTATTGGGTCACGACACCAGTAAATAATTCGCTAGTCAATATTCGGCAATTCATCGATAATTCGTCGAATTGAGCAATACTTGCTCAGTTGCACGTCAGATTATCAAAATAATTAATTTGGTGAATTGAGAAATACTTGCTCAGTTGCCCATCAAATTCTTAATATTCAGTAATTTGCAGAGTTGAGCAATACTTGCTCAGTTGTCCATCAAATTCTCAATATTTGTAGAATTGAGCAATACTTGCTCAGTTGCGCTCATTAAATTCTCGTAATTCGCAGAATTGAGCAATACTTTCTCAATCGCTCAACTAGTTGGTTATCCATTGACATCTTTTCGGAGAACTACATGTTCAACCCATCAATCGCCGAGCATTCACTATCCATGCTTGATTCACCAAACTTAGACTCATTGTTTAATCAGTCAACAATTGACTAATCAAAACACGTCTGCCCTGCAGACTCCACGACTTGTGAGACATCAATCACGTCACAAATAGGGGGATATCACTTAGGGTTTTGGTCTGGCGGTCTACGACACGTGGATTCATCCACAACGAGAAATGTGCGTAAGTCGTGTAAACGGTTGAAGGAGTTAGCAAAGTAGTGGGTGCACGATCAGTCAAGTCTCCACACGACATGGAACTGACATTACCACGATCTACCACTTTCCTACTCTTTCACTCAAGAAACCTTCACGCTTACAGGGATTAGTGGTTCATCAATCTTGCAATATAAATAAGTCAAAATCGAGGACGACAAATCATCAGTATCAACATTTTCCGTCAACAACTCGATACAAAATTATTCACAGAACTCAACTTCAGTAGTTCACCATTATTGCAGAAACCTTCAACACATCCACAATCCCCGATCATCACTGATCCCATACAATTCTCAGCTTCCGTCCTACAGATCAACCCATCTCCCTCTTTGCGATGGAATTAACTCTAGAACAACCATTGTCTTGGTTTAGGCCGGAGTCATACAGATTGATTTCCCGAATCTAAACACCCCCTTTGCAGCGGTAGATCTGTGTGAGGATTAACATTTTGCCCGGTCGAGGAGTCTCGACACCACGCTCGTCTCTCCGCTTCCCGAAAAACCGGCGACTTGTTTTTCCCCATCCACAAGTTTGACCGTTATTGAGCCAGATGGACTGGGCATTAGTTTAACGGGATGGTTTAGTGGACTTGGTCTTAGAACCATTAGCCTTGTATGAGCCTTTTTGGCTAATCTCTTGGAGTGCTTGTGTGATTAACAGTTAGTTGTTATTAACAACGATCGATCTAAAGAATGAACCAGTGGATCTTGGATCTCGAGGTAGGCGAGGCTTGTCATCAAAAGAGGTGGGAACTCTTGTAACCTTCTTGTAATCATTAAGTTTCTTTTAAAAAACGATCATGATGTGTCTTTACTTCTTGTGAGCATATTTTTGTGTAACTGAACGGGTATGAGTTGTGATATGCGTTGCCTAGAATCCCCGCAGGGAGTGTCCATGGTTTCCCCATGGCTCCTTGCTAAGTCTTATTCATCATGGGAAGTGTAAATATTATATAGCAAGGGAAGTGTTAATAGCTATGTCAACACGATAAGTGTAAATAGTATTATTTTTTATTTTATACCGTAAATTTATGTTTTATTCAACACGGGAAATGTAAATATTATATATGAGGTATATGGGGCAAACGGTCTTACGCATACCATACTGAGATTGTATCATGGACTACAAAATATGTATTTCCTTTCTTAAATTGTTATATTTGGATGTTGTGCTCGGTGTTTGGTGTAAAAGGCGTTAATCGCTAACTAATATTGTTACACTTTAAATGTTTATCTTTTAGTAGCATGTTAGTGATTACTTGAAAGTTATTTGTGAAAATGCGGGGGTATAACAACCACACCCAATAATTCATTTGGAAATCTGTATGAACCAAATCCAATATACTTTCAAGAGAATCAACTAGACAGTCAGACTCAATCTTAAGAAAAGTATATCAAAGAGTTATATCTCTATTTCTCAATTCAATTCGCAATCAAACAAATAGGAATTTGCGAGCCCGGTTGAATATAAGAAATAACTTGGATGGTATCAAAAACCAATATCCAAGTGTCAATCAATTTAATCAACAACCAAAGGTTGGATTCCCAATTTATTGAGCTTACGCACAACCTGTGATATTTCAATTATAAAGATAAACAATATAATGCGGAAAAGAAATAACACAGACACCAGAAATTTTGTTAACGAGGAAACCGCAAATGCAGAAAAACCCCGGGACCTAGTCTAGAATAAACACACACTGATTATATGCTGTTACACCAAATTCCTACTACCTATTCGGACTAGATGTAATACCTACTTCAGCACTTGTAGAACTCCTAGCAGAATACCGATTCTCTTTAGAAATTCTTCACGCAAATCTTCTAGCATAACCCAAGGTTCTCTTTAGAAGATACAACAACACGATTGATATGATTTGATATTTTGTTTGCACAAAACACCGGTTTGATTTCCCTTTAGATGTAAATCAAGGTTTTGGAAATCTTGTGTTCATTTTTATAAAGACAATTACAAGGTAAAAGTAATATCAAAACAAACTTGTAGATTAGGGATTATTATACTCTTCAAAAATAGGAAGAGAAACCTAATAACTCTACAACAAGAACAACTAGAATAAATCTAGAGATATCTTGTTTAAAACTTCAAAAGGATTTTTACGAGATGCCTTAATCGAAGTTTTCTTTCTAGTTTCCGATTTCGACTAACAAGTGTTGGCATACGATCGGAAACTGAAATCTATCAAAATCTAGGGTTTATGATCGATAACTCTTGAACGGTTTTATATCATAAGAGAAAACCTTAGAATAGACAAGAGGTGAAAAACCTAGATTACTAGTTGTATAATCAATCACGAAGATTAGATTCAACTCGGCTTTTTGATCCCCAATACAAAGACTTTTATCTCATTCTTGTTCACGAAGAACAGAAGACATGGAAAACAACCTTATGAAGCTAACACCAATTTTCCAAAGGGGATGAAAACGTGTAGAACTCACAAACCCCTTATTTATAGTGAAAGGTAGCTTGAAAGCTAAGCATAGATATTTTCCTTTTTCAAGACTCTCATAATTTTGGGAGTCTTTCCTAAGTTACAACTCTTGCCAAAATAATTAATTTAGCAAATTGTATTTATGTGAATAAATCACAAATTAAATTAGGAAGGAATCACAAACACTTTAATATGGTAATCAAAGATGTTTGGAGTAATAGATAACTTGCCTAGATAAGGAAACATCACCAACTTGACTAAAAAAATATTTCTAGTCACGTAATTGGGCCCAAGTCCTTGAACCAAACAGTCCATGGATTGTTTCCTAGGACTGTAAATCATTCATAACTTTGTCGTTATAACTCGGAATTGAGTGATTCTTGGCTCGTTGAATTTGTAAGCTCATTCACTATAACATGAGAACTTTCCAGGGATAAAGGTTATTGTCACAAAAGTCATGGCTCAAATAACCTCAAGTATATATACATAAATGTATATTAACCGTCATAGGAATTGTTCCATAGAGTGAGCATTTGTTTCGATAGATTAGAAAGGTATAATTGAACAAGAATCCAAATGAAATCAATCACCACATACCCTTGTTGATGAAGTCCTTGTTGATGTCTTCTTGTAGTCTTCAATCTTCATCCTTTAAGGATAGCTTCGATTCAACTTCTTAGATCTAATCTAGTCCGAAACTATCTTTAGTATGCTAAATCAAGAATGCATTTTGGAAACTAAAATTGACAACTAACTTGACATACCAACGCTAGTGGGTTCAACCGAGAAATTCTCTAAAAATTTGTTCCATTGGGCACCCCTTTGGGATGATAGATGGTTTTTCAAATAGTGATTGTAGTAGTGGTAAAAACTGGGTCTTTTCAGACTTGTGAAGAAAACAATTTTTATAGATTTAAATTAAACAGGCAAATAAATAAAATAATTCAAAGTTTTGGAGAAAAATACCAAGACTAAGATTCCACCATTGACCAAATAAATAGTAAACTCTAAATAATATTCATGCAATTTTATCTTTAAAAATAATTCTAATATTTGCCTCAAGTATATTCTTGAAGTAATAGTTGTAATCAAAGAGTATAAAACATCAAAAGTATTTAAAACCCAACATGCTTCATCAAATTAATTCACAACTATTCAATAAGAACTAATATTTCAATTCAATCCCATGCAAATAATCAAATAATAATATTGCAAATAAATAATAAAATTAGAATTATACCAATTAATGTGGAACAATGGCTTCCTCCGTCGCCTTGGATAATGGGTTTAGCTCTTCATGGTAAAAACACACACAAAATAATCACTCATGGCTGAATAGGTGTTTTTATTGAAGAAATAAGATGAAACAGAAATTCGCAACGCTGTAGAAGTGTTACAGCGTCGCTGTTACAAAACAGATGATGCTGTTTATATACGATAATAATGATATGCTGTAGATAAACGACATTTGATTTCGCTGTAAGCACTGTGGAAAAACGACTGACTCTGCGAGTCCGTTCTTCCTTCTTCGTCTTCCTCCTCGAGCAGCAAGCAAGCAGGTATGATTTCTGTTCTTCGTTTCGGCTCTGAACTCTCTCCTAATTCTCTCCTCAGGGTTTCTAACCCTTCTATGACAAAAACCCAACTATATATAGCCTTCAGATTCCCTAGAAACTCGATCAAATTCGAGAATAAATCTCTTATTCTTCACGTGCAGTTTTAACAATAATTCCATCTGTCGATCTTTGTATGCGTCTGTTAGCTATTCTATTGCTCCCAAAATCTTCTCTGACTTGAACTCAACTGTTTTGAAGTATATCCCACGCAAGAATCTCTCCCAAATCTTTCAAACCAATTCAAAACCCTAAACAGGGACCGTGTGCACTGTCTTGACTTTGTGTGGATTTTCTGACTTATCCAGCCCAATTAGATGGGTCTAATCGCTTCTAACAGGTCCCTTATGTCTTGTAGAGTCCGTGGGTACCAAATTTGCCCATTGAATCGCCTGCTAGGTCGCTCAAATCCTTGATCCAAAACTGTTGACGCTGCTGCCTTTTTTCCCGCCAAAATCCAGTTTTGAAACTTTGAAGATGACCTCCCCCTATCCAGTTCCGGTCTCCCTTTAGCAGATGCCTGGAAATGGGTCACCCCTTAGTAATTAGGTTACCCCTTATCCAAAATGAGAGTCCGTATAGTAATTTTCTCCCACGGGCGCAAAAACCATTTTTTAGCCAATTTCGCCGCAAAAGCTTTATTCTTCCAAAAACACCTACAAATACATAAAATAACCGAATAAGTACAATATCGAGTACTAACAATATATACAAATGAGCTATATTAGACACATAAATGCGTCTATCAAATACCCCCAAACTTATTATTTGCTAGTCCGAGCAAATCAAACTACAAAATAAAATCCTAACTCACTGTCGCAGGCATCGTCGATTGCATTTAGCGTATGCAATAAGCCTTTAAACCCCTAGGTGGCCCTAGTGGCCGAGTTATAGTCTCGGGAGGGCTTACCAGAGATATACCCACAAAACCTGTACTCCAGACCTTAGCTATCTACGCAGAACCTTGGAAGGCACTAAAGAATCTCCTTGGTTGGCATACTTATTGACTACAGGAAGAAGCCCTGATGCGAAATTCCAATTGTTGTACACGAGTTTGCACTCAAGCATACTAAAATTCATATAAAGTGACAGAGCTCTACTCAGATAGTTGCACTATGGACATCATATTCGGAGTCAAAACTAATCACATGGATAGATCAAGAAGATGGATATAGAAAAACATGTATGGTTTTGATGTTTACTAAGTGAACGACGTTTCCCATATCTGTCTGAAGGCCTCCGCCAAAATGAACCTATCCTAATGGATTGAGATACTAGTCTGACTAATATCAACACACTGGCATATACAAGGGTACCAGTGGTCGATAACCTAACTCTAGGTCAACACAACTGGCATATACAAGGGTACCAGTGGTCGACTTTATTGAATTTATTCCTTTTGGTCAAATGGTCTGGTCTCAATTTCTTTCTTTCTTTTTTTTTTTTTTTTTTTTTCATCTCTTTTTTTTTCATCTTTTTTTTTTTCATCTCTTTTTTTTTCAACTTTTTTTTTTCATTTTTTTCATGGTATCTCAATCACTCTAATTCACCCTAGCATTGGTAACAACTTGAATCGTGGGCCCCACCTATCACTTAGAGAAACATAGTTTAAAAACAAAATAAAATAAAAATAGAAGTGAAAAGGACTCAACGAGATATGGTGAAACTATCATGTTATTTCTAACATCTGAGCTCTGTGCTTTTATGAATAGACTCTTTAGATGTTTCCATCTAATCAGATTGGTTCCTCAAACTCCTACAATCAAAATGCTTCCATCCACTTAGATTAGTTAGTGCAATCCTCAATAGGCATAAATTTCTAGGCTCTGGAGTTTATTTATTGCAACTAAAAGCTAACAAAAAGTGTTTCTTCCCCACCCCCAAACTTAAATCTTACATTGTCCTCAATGTTCTAAGGATGAAAATAAAAGCATGAACAAGGAGAAACTATTACCACTGGAGGGAAAAGAAATAAGGAAGGATATTACCGTATCACATGAACGCGGGAGCCTCCCAGTAAATGCTAAATTTATAGTCATTAGCTAGACATCAAATACCTCAAAAAGAATTTTCACCTTCCAAAGTCGTATACCAATAGTCGAAATAATTGTGGGTCCATAAGACCAAATAGAACTGCCACAAATAGGAGACAAATGCTCAAGATCAGAAAAATGAGCAGATAGAGCACAACCTGATCTAAAGTTTCTCGCAAGACAACTGGATTTATCTGAGGTGCCCACTTGGGCTTCATATGAGTGTCTCGGCAAACAGATTCATCCGAAAAACGGGTCTCTAACATATGGATTTTCTCCTGGACATTATCAGGCGGATCAGGTTGTGGAGTCTGAATACACTCAAGCGATACCTCAGATGCACTAGGCTTGAGTCCCAAGTTAGGGACTTCTATTGGGGATAATTGACAATCTCTACCCCCAAACTTAGAATTTTGGGTGCCTCTACAATGACTAGTCACAATGTTCCTAATTTCTAGACCATCGGGTTCTTGAAAAAGGTCAATTGCTTTCTCTAAGTCATAATCAGGTGGTTCATCCTCAGCTTGCTTCATATCTTCTATGGTCCACTCTAAGGCTTCCTTATTTTCTTGAAGCACGGTCTCTGGACTACTTTCCTGATCACTATCCAAATCGGAGGCTATAATCACAGGGAAAGACTCGGGTGGGCCTAAAAATGTATAGTTAGACTCCAACTCAGGAGGCTCTTTTAAATAAGGTATTAAGATAGACTCAGAAGCTAGTAATGGTTCGAACCTATCTTTCCATATATCAATATCTAACATAGGAACAGAATCCAACAGAGCATTTACTTGTTCAATGTTACTATCATCGTCGAAATCCAGGCTAAAATGGGATAAACAACTCTCCAATGTATTTTCCGGTACGATGTTTGGTAATGACTCCTGAACTAAGGTTCCTATCATGTTCACCTCTTCAATACATGTGCTATCTAGCTCAGAATGTAGCTTGTTTACATTAAAAATATTCAGCTCAATAGTCATATTACCAAAAGATATTCATAATACCATTTCGACAGTTTATGATCGCATTAGACGTAGCTAAGAATGGGCGACCTAAAATCACAGGTATTTGGTTCTCTGGGTCGGGGACAGGTTGGGTATCTAGGACCACGAAATCCACTGGATAAATAAACTTGTCGACCTCAATAAGAACATCCTCGATCACACCACGAGGGATTTTAACGGACCTATCAGCTAACTGGAGTGTTATCTGGGTAGGTTTCATCTCTCCAAGTCCTAGCTTAAGGTACACATGGTATGGCAGTAAGTTCACACTGGCTCCTAAGTCAAGCAACGCTTTCTCAACACGGTACTTACCTATTGTACAAGAAATGGTAGGGGACCCTGGGTCTTTATACTTAGGAGTAGTGGTATTCTGAATAATAGAACTCACATGACTAGCTATGAAGGCTTTCTTCTGGACACTGAGCTTACGCTTTCGCGTACACAAGTCCTTAAGGAACTTGGCATAAGAGGGAATCTGCCTAATTGCATCTAATAATGGAAGGTTGATATTAACCTGCTTAAAAACCTCCAATATATCATTAAAGTTGGACTCCCTCTTAGTCGGAACTAGCAGCTGTGGGAATGGGGCTCTGGGAACAAAGCCGGGCTCAACAGGACCCTCATTGGTCTCCTTGGAGACTCTATCAGTCTCCTCATTTTCTGGCTCAGCAGGGTGAACTACAGCATGTTCACTATCAGGCATGGCAACCTTGTTGTCAACTTTCTTTCCACTCCTAAGGGTTGTGACAGCATTCACATGATTGTACGATTTCTCTCCTTTTGGGTTGGGATCAGTACGACTAGGGAACCTTCCATCTTCTCTCTCACTTATGAACTTAGCTATTTGTCCTACTTGAAGTTCTAATTTGGCAAGACTCTGGGAATTATTCTTCAATTCTTGCCTAGTTTCTTGTTGAAAGCTCATGTGGTTCTTTGTTAGCATTTCATGGTTATTTGCTAACATAGTGAGAGTATCCTCTAAGGTAGAGATCTTTTTCTCGGAAGTGTTTTGAAACTGGGTTTGACCTGAAGAGTTCTTAAAACCAAAACCTGGGGGAGGCTGAGAATTGCTAGACTGGCCTTGACTCTGGCCCTTAGACCAAGAGAAATTAGGATGGTTTCTCCAACCAGGGTTGTAGGTTTCTGAGTATGGGTCAAACTTCTGACGGTTCTCAAACCTAGCATTGTTATAGACAGCATGGGCTTGCTCTTCACTAACCTGACCTTCCCAAAATGAATTATCGGGCTCTATTCCACAACTAGAGACTTGAGAGGCTCTATTAGGTTCAACAAGGGACCTATTTTTAGACTGACCCATTTCCAAAGCTTCTAACCTTCTAGATAAAGCAGCAAACTTAGCATCTGAACCAAAACTGTATCTACCATATTGGTGCTACTTCTATTGACAAGAGTCTTTTAGGGGGTTCAACACAAGATTCCCACTGTTGGGATTTTTCAGCGATAGCTCCTAAGAAGGTAAAAGCATCATCAGCATTTTTACTAGTGAACTCACCAGCGCACATAGATTCAACCATGGCTTTGGTCGAATAGTCTAAACCATCATAAATAATTGTACAAGTTTCATATTATCAAATCCATGGTGAGGACACTGAGATAGGAGATCATTGAATCGCTCTAAAAACCTATAAAGAGACTCTCCCTCTTGTTGCACACTAGCACTAATTTTCTGCCTAACAGCTGCAGTTTTATGCTTAGGGTAGAATTTCATATAGAAGGCAGCGATAAGTTCCTGCCATGTTTCTATGGATTCAGACGGTAGGTTGTTCAGCCAGGTCTTGGCTTTATCTCTCAAGGAAAAGGGAAACATTTAAGTTTCAAGACTTCATCAGTAAGGTCTTTATTCTAATTGTCCCACAGATTTCCTCAAAGTCCCTAATATGAAATAAGGGTTCTCATCATCTTTTCCTAAGAATATAGGGATCATCTGAAGAATACTAGGTTTTATCTCAAAATTAGCCGTAGTGGCTGGCAATTTAATGCATGAAGCTCGGTTGGTCCTAGTTGGGAACATGTAATCTTTCAAAGTTGCCATCGCTGGCACAACAGAGTACTAGGGGTACTTGTCACTCAGAGAGAAATTCTCAAAACTGAAGTTTCCAAAAACAGGGCTCTCCAAAGAAGAGTCTTCGAGCTCCCTGCTTAAATCAGAAGAACTACTAGGTTTTTCGCTAATCAATCGACCTAGAGTATCTCTTTTCCAAGCCCTAAAAAATCGGGCATACACTAAAAAGAATTCAAAAAGAAATAAAAATCCTAACAGGAAGGTTCTAGCAATCACACAGCAGGCTGACTCGACTTTACCACAGCAAACCTAAAGATTTCTAGCAAACAACAAGCATGATGGCTCCACTTAGATTGTTTCTAGACCAGCTTCTAATCCTTCGAAAGGGAATTCGTTACAATTTGAGCAAACCCCTCTGGAATCAATCCGAGTTAAGCAAGTTGAATCGAGGCGAGGGAAGCTCAGTGGAGCTTTGATACCCAAAACCTCACCGATCCAATGCGGCGCAGTCACGCATTCAACTCGCAGAAACCGTCAAGAACTTCGAGGTGTGCTTAAAAGAGTAACCAATATTTTTCGAATGATTGTCCTGTTAAGCTCGATACCCTATAGGTCTCTTTCTAGTCCAAATTTTAGGCTTAGGTTCGCTTTAGGTTTCGTTTTCCTAAGGCGGGCAAGAAGGGAGCGGTGATGAAATCCGAACCCTTATCTTATATGGTCCAGTCCTTGCCCTTTACTAGGAATTTAAAAACAGTCCATATTCAAGTCCTCAGCATATATTCACCTTAAGGAGTCCAGTAACCCGCTTGCAGGAGATTCGCGGGTGTTTAGAATTTTACCTCCCGTACCAGACGGGCGAAGAACCGCTGAAGTCGACTCGGGCCACGACTCCTATGTCGTGTGCGAACCCGAGGGGCCGAGTGATTGTAATCACCGTCCTTCCCTGCAAACAGTTTGTATTTAAATACCCTTCCGTAGGGTTTAAAAAAATAAAAATAAAATGTCCCAAAATTAATTCCAGTCCAAAAAAAAAAAAAAGAAAGTCTGAAAAAAAAAAAAAATAAAAAAAAAAATCTCTTTTTTTTTTTTCTCTTTTACAAAATAAAGAAAATCTTCTTCTTTCGCTCCTTTAGCTTTGCTTTTCGCTCCCAAACTTTAAGTAAATAACCACAAGCTTTGGCAAAATTGTCTTTCGCTCCAATCTTCAAAAATCTGCAAGGAAACAAAAAAAAACCCAAGAACGTAAAGAAGAACAAAAATAATAAAAATAAAAAAAATATCTAAAAAAAATGCTAACTAAACACAGGTCCGCGTCGGCGGCGCCAAAAATTTGATGGTTTTTCAAATAGTGATTGTAGTAGTGGTAAAAACTGGGTCTTTTCAGACTTGTGAAGAAAACAATTTTTATAGATTTAAATTAAACAGGCAACTAAATAAAATAATTCAAAGTTTTGGAGAAAAATACCAAGACTAGGATTCCACCATTGACCAAATAAATAGTAAACTCTAAATAATATTCATGCAATTTTATCTTTAAAAATAATTCTAATATTTGCCTCAAGTATATTCTTGAAGTAATAGTTGTAATCAAAGAGTATAAAACATCAAAAGTATTTAAAACCCAGCATGCTTCATCAAATTAATTCACAACTATTCAATAAGAACTAATATTTCAATTCAATCCCATGCAAATAATCAAATAATAATATTGCAAATAAATAATAAAATTAGAATTATACCAATTAATGTGGAACAATGGCTTCCTCCGTCGCCTTGGCTAATGGGTTTAGCTCTTCATGGTAAAAACACACACAAAATAATCACTCATGGCTGAATAGGTGTTTTTATTGAAGAAATAAGATGAAACAGAAATTCGCAACGCTGTAGAAGTGTTACAGCGTCGCTGTTACAAAACAGATGATGTTGTTTATATACGATAATAATGATATGCTGTAGATAAACGACAGTTTGATTTCGCTGTAAGCACTGTGGAAAAACAACTGACTCTGCGAGTCTGTTCTTCCTTCTTCGTCTTCCTCCTCGAGCAGCAGCAGCAGCAGGTATGATTTCTGTTCTTCGTTTCGGCTCTGAACTCTCTCCTAATTCTCTCCTCAGGGTTTCTAACCCTTCTATGACAAAAACCCAACTATATATAGCCTTCAGATTCCCTAGAAACTCGATCAAATTCGAGAATAAATCTCTTATTCTTCACGTGCAGTTTTAACAATAATTCCATCTGTCGATCTTTGTATGCGTCTGTTAGCTATTCTATTGCTCCCAAAATCTTCTCTGACTTGAACTCAACTGTTTTGAAGTATATCCCACGCAAGAATCTCTCCCAAATCTTTCAAACCAATTCAAAACCCTAAACAGGGACCGTGTGCACTGTCTTGACTTTGTGTGGATTTTCTGACTTATCCAGCCCAATTAGATGGGTCTAATCGCTTCTAACAGGTCCCTTATGTCTTGTAGAGTCCGTGGGTACCAAATTTGCCCATTGAATCGCCTGCTAGGTCGCTCAAATCCTTGATCCAAAACTGTTGACGCTGCTGCCTTTTTTCCCGCCAAAATCCAGTTTTGAAACTTTGAAGATGACCTCCCCCTATCCAGTTCCGGTCTCCCTTTAGCAGATGCCTGGAAATGGGTCACCCCTTAGTAATTAGGTTACCCCCTTATCCAAAATGAGAGTCCGTATAGTAATTTTCTCCCACGGGCGCAAAAACCATTTTTTAGCCAATTTCGCCGCAAAAGCTTTATTCTTCCAAAAACACCTACAAATACATAAAATAACGGAATAAGTACAATATCGAGTACTAACAATATATACAAATGAGCTATATTAGACACATAAATGCGTCTATCAATGATGTGCTCACTCGTTCCAACTTCAGTTTCAGTAATCGGAAGAAATGGTGCGCGTTAAGATATCTGTTTTCGTAGGTAAAGTTTTAGCAAACTAAAGATGTTTGTTTATCTTTTATACATATGTTCTTTATTTATTCTATAAAACAACACATTAATATATTCATATCACGTAAGAGATTTGTCATTTGTATAATATCAGATTTTGGGTTTTGTTATTAGCACTTTATGTAATTATGATTCTTAAAATCGGTAACCTAAGTTTGATGCTTCAATTAGGTTGTAATCATATTAGCTAAGTAGGTAATTAGGTTGAGGCGTCACATATACCTAGAAAAGGAATTATTCTTAGATAAGGAAATAGATTTCCAAAAGGTTTGAGAAACCAAACCAAAAGCTATAAATAGAGATGTTTAGCTCATAGCTAAGGACATCTAGATAGTGTACAAGTCAAACCTAGAGAGAAGTTTGTGAGGCAATAAATTATTGTAAAAGTAAACTTAGCAAATAGTTTAAGGTTATTAACCTAGCAAAAGCTATAAATAGAGATGTTTAGCTCATAGCTAAGGACATCTAGATAGTGTACAAGTCACACCTAGAGAGAAGTTTGTGAGGTAATTAATTATTGTAAAAGTAAACTTAGCAAATAGTTTAAGGTTATTAACCTAGAGAGATTGTGTGCGTAACAAAGAGAGAATTGTAATCGTTTTCTTGTTCATAATCTAGAAAATATTTATTCCTTTGAATTACTTTTTTTATGTCATGTTTTCTAGTTTCGTCCATTATTATTCTAAATTCCATCTCTATAATAATTGTCACCAAGGTAAAGAGATCATATGTATCACAAATATTTTGGATGTTTATGTTATCCATGGCTGAGACCCTATACCTCTTCTAAACTTGACCCTAGAAGTATAACATGTATTTTCATTGGATACAGTCAGCAACACAAGGTATACATGTGTTTAGATGTTTCTATAGGGAGAGTGTATGTGTCAAGACATGTTGTTTTCCAAGAATCAGTTTTTCCGTTGAAGCCTACTTCAGTGTTACTTTCTTCAACATCTAGTGTTTTAGCTGATACTTTTCTCTCCTCTGCACCATTACCTTCTACTAATACTGACACTACTATTGACTCTTCTCAAGTTGATACTGCACAAGGAAACAATGGTCAGTTGGATACTTCAGATATTTTGTCACCTACAGTATTTTTAGAGATTTCTTCTTCCACATGTCCTCCTTTTGTATCCTCTCCATCTACACTACCACATGTTAATGCTCACAACATGATTACAAGAGGCAAAAATGGTGTCTTCAAACCTAAAGTTTACTCTACAAATCATGCATTATCTGCTGCCATGTATGCCACTATTTCTCCCACTGCATCAACATGTTTCACTCATGCCAAAAATAGTCATGTCTGGCAATGCTCAATGTTTGAGGAACACACGACTCTCAAAGATGCAGGTACTTACACACTTGTTCCTCCACATCCCTCACAAAATTTAGTCGGATGCAAGTGGGTTTATAAGATCAAGCAAAACCCTGATGGTACTATTTAAGGTTCAAATATAGACTTGTTGCAAAAGGATTTCATCAAAAGGAAGGTCTTGACTACACCGAGACTTTTAGTCATGTGGTTAAACCAACTACTATCAGGCTTATTTTAGCTATTATTGTTCATTTTGATTGGTTTATTTCTGAGGAAGATTTCAGTAATGCATTTCTTCATAGTGACTTAACTGAGGATGTGTACATGAATCACCCTCCTAGCTTTGTGGATCCTTCTAAACTTGATTATGTATGCAAACTTGATAAATCTTTGTATGAACTTAAATAGGCACCCAGGGCATGGTATCAAAAACTGATGGATGTTCTCCCCTCTTATGGATTTCACATTTCTACATCAGATACTTCATTATTTGTACAAAAGAATGGTTCCATACTTACTGTTATCCTAGTTTATGTGGATGACATTATCATTGTTGGTAATTCAAAGGCTCATTGTCCATCTATCATATCATCTCGTAGTGACCATTTTTCTATCAAGGATCTTGGAAGTATTTATTATTTTCTTGGTATTGAAGTGAAGAGAAACTCCAAGGGATTATTTCTTTCTCAAACCAAGTATGCTCTTGATTTGTTGGAAAGATTTGATATTCCCGGTGCCAAGACATGATCTTCCCATATTCCAGTCAGCTGTAAACTCATTGCTTCTTCAGGTACTCTACTAACTGATCCTACTTCTTATAGGTCCTTAGTGGGAGCTTTACAATATCTGAGATGGACAAGGCCAGGAATTAGTTAGTTGTGAACCAGGTGTGTCAGCACATGAAACACCCTACTACTGATCATTTTATAGCTACTAAGAGGATCTTAAGATATGTTAAAGGAACCCTTGACTATGATATGTTATTTTCCAAGGGTATTCTTGCAGTTCATGGTTTTAGTGATGCTGACTGGGCTGGAGACCCTGAATCTAGGAGAAGAACTTGAGGTTTTCGTATCTTGTTTGGCTCTAGTCCTATTTCCTGCTCAAGCAAGAAGCAAAGCATTGTTGCTAGGTATTCCACTGACGCAGAATACATGAATTTAGCTCATTCTGCAGTTGAACTGAGTTGGGTTTGTCAGTTGTTGAAGGATCTTCATATTTTTATTCCTATGGCACCTGCATTGCATTGTGATAATATGAGTGCCATCTCTTACTCTTCCAATCCAGTTTTTCATATTAGAATGGAACACATGGTTGTTGATTTCCATTTTGTCAGGGAACTAGTACATTCCAAGGTCTTACAAATATCCTATATTTGCACTCTAGATCAACTGGATGCCATCTTCACTAAGGGTATTTCTGCACCAATATTTGGTTATCTTAGAGACAAGTTGCAAGTACTTTCTGCAGCCCAATACAACTTGAGGGGGGCTAATTATAATACTCTGTGTCAATAACACTTCTGTTACAATGCTTATCTTAGAGACAAGTTCTGTTACACTGCTTATCTTAGAGACAAGTTCCAGTCTGTACTTGCTAGCTTTCATCTATCACTGTCTTCTTCTGATAGGCTCCTGCTTACACGCCTCCTGACAGTTTCTTTCTGTTATCTGTATTAAATAGTTTGCTTTACTTTCTTCATTGTAATTAAGACAATTACTCTAAGTAATTGCAGAGATCTTTAATCTCTTTTGTAATTCATTCAATTGAATAATACAACCAAATGTGGAGTATTTTCGTTAAATAAGATGGATGATACTTCGATTATTTAAGTAAATGAAGCAAAATGAGATGAAAACAACAATGGTTATTTACACTACTCTAGTGGATAGAGTATGCCGCCCAGAGAAAATTAGTGATCTCCAACTCCAAATATGGTTCAGACTTATAGCTCAATGATTGATGGGTTGTTGAGGATGCAAAGAAATTATTTAATGAAATCACGAACAAGAAATTAGTTCTTAAAGTTCATATTATACTACTAACAAGATAACATAATACAATGACAAGTACTGAATCATTATAGACACAAATTATATCAAGTTACAACAAACACTTTATATATTTACATTCCCCCTCAAACTGATGCTTAGAAAAATACATCAACTTGGACATACAAGAAGTAAACAAAGTACGAGTAAGACCTTGTAAACACATCTTCTACCTAAAAAGGTAAGTAGGAAACCATTTTCAACTAATTCCCTGAAGCAGTGATGATCAATCTCCACTAGGGGTGCACGACGGTCGATCCGGATCGGTTTTCATCCCTACCGACTATAAAACCATACAAGTCGGGTTTTTTTTCCAGCTGCCCCAATTAGTATTGAACTTTTAGATCGGGTTATGAACCGTCTGATCTAGTGTCAGATCGATTCAATTCGGTAGCGGTTTACCGATTACATGTAAACCAGGTCGAGTTGACTCGGGTAAAACGAGTCTCCAAACCGATCCGATCCTAATTTTAAATATTGCAGTTCTTGTTTTACACTATAAGTTCCAGTTTTACACTGAAATACTTATTCTGCTAACCTGTTTAAGTAGAAATCCAGGCTGCTTGTATAAACAATAGAGTTTACTCTCTACAACAGAGAAAGGAAATTTACAAATAATAATAGTAGATTCAGTAAGCTACCTGATAATAATCTTTAAGCAAACCGAAAAATCTATAACAAAAGTGATAATAATCTCTAGCAAATAGAAAGCAAAACTAACTAGAATCTTCACCCGTTTTGATACTTTTGTAAGAAAAAATGAATGAATAAAGAATTAATGAATGATAGCAAACTAAGGTATTATTCTTCAACCTATGTATAAGAGCAAAGTCCAAGTATTCTTTAACTAACGTGTAAGTGAAAACTCCACTAAGATATCTTATTCCAGAGGATCTTCAGCACCTGTAACAAATAACAAGAAGCAAAACACATAAGAATGAAGTCGAATGAAATGAATTCTTTATACTTCAAGCAAGTACTTGAGATCCGTTAAAATATGACCAGATAGAGGATACTATTATGATATTCAAATACTGTATCACCGCTTATGTTTTCAAATTAATACCAGTCCACCACAATGGATATCATATATGTGTAATACTATACTAAGGTATCCTAACCTGTTCTCAAACATAACCATGCAGACTCAATCGCTCATGGTATCATCACCAGACTCAAAGTTCCCTGGCAAGTTGAAAACAGATGCAGACTAATGTAATGACTGACAAATTGAACTCTCATGATAGCTGTCTCAGTTCAACCTGTTCTCATACTAAATCACTCAATAAGATTCATAAACATCAGAAACATACCATTCAAGGAACACCATTAGGTGCTATTAGCTCCCTTTATTAATCTTCTCCATATAAGTCATGGGACCTAGGGCATCTACAAGAAAAAGTGTAATTTAACTCCCTAATTAGTAACTAGTAAATCAACAAATGATTATTAAAGAATATTGTTAGTTTAATGAAATAAACATAATCTGGAAAACATACACAAGTATATACTGTATACATGACAAGGAATTCAACAGTTTATATAGTGCTGAAGTTGAGGAATGGAGCTATCAACACAACAACAAAATACTCAACTCTCTACACATTTAAAAGTGTAGTAACAAGCACAAACAACAAAGAATAAAAAGACCACAGGTTGCGTAACGTTTCCAGATTCCAACAAACGTGTAAATAGTTCACACCACAACACGAAATGATCGATAAAAAATACTATGTATCTATGCCCGGTGAAAGATAAATTAAATTAACAAATACCCAAAGTCAAAAATGATATGTAAAACACCATTTTCCTATTTACAGTGACATGCATGTAGAGTATGTTCTCTATTTTCATGAACATATACTTTTTATTTCCATACAAAGTAAAATCGACATCTTCTCATTGATGTTGCTCTTCTTCAAAATCATCACATAAAATCAACACACAAATTAAGAGATAATAATTGATCAACACACAAAATCAAACAAAAAAATCGAATCAAACTAAACACCCCTAATCCACAGTACCTCAATTAATGAAAATCGATCAAGAAAAATCAAAATCAAACTAAACCCATCAATAAGAGTATCTCAATTAATTAAACAATCTAATAATCGAACTCAAAATAGACCCTATTAATAACAGTACCTTAACTAATGAAAATCAATCACGAAAGCGAAATCAAACTAAACCCTATTAATAGCAGTATCTCAAATAATAAAAATCAATCAAAAAAATCATCTTCCCATACCTGTAGAATCCATTTGATATCAACCAAATCAGCAACAGATAGAGATGACCGTGGTGATGTAAGAGTGGGATTTTACTTAGCAAATAAGGTGGAAGAAGGTTGAAGATGAATAATGGAGTCGCCTCCTCTGCTGGAGAAAAGAAAACTGAAAATATTTTTAGAGTTTTAGAGCCTGTTTGGTACGGTTTTCAAAAAATAATTTTCCACTCTTTTAAAAACATACCCTTTTTTCCTTGTTTTCATCTTCTAAAAATTGTTTGAAAGTGTAAAAACTGTTTTTTGAAAACCAAAAAAAATCAACTAAATCAGATCAAATATTAGGTATCACCTCGCCTACGGCCGGGGCCCAACCTCTCATAATTGTTAGTGTTATTTGGTGTTTTTATTTTGCCCATTGTATTGGTGTGCGTTATTTCCGCCCATTTCCATCTTCGTCTCCATCTATCTATCAAGGATTAATTGGGGGCCCTGAAAAATAATCGGGGGCCTCAACAAATTTATACCCACACCAGAAAGTTAAGGGGCTTCTAAAATGATGGTGAAAGTACCATTTTACCCTTCTCACAAAAATAACCCTAAAATCCTATTAAGACTTAAGTGAGGCTCCCATTTCATTCCATCACAAAACTGTTTCATCTTCTCCTCTCCCCCTCCCTCTCACAAAACTGTTTCATCTTCTCCATTAACGACCGTGGAGAATTTTTTTTCCATCCGATTCATCGTCGAAATCGTCGATGCGAAAACTTTAATCGACGATTAACTTCTTCTACAGATATGGCACGTACTTAGCAGACTGCGAGGCTGGCCAATGAAATTATCAATCTCGCTGATATTGTTAAAGCGGCGAAGGAGTGTTCGAGAACAAGCAAGAAATCAAAACCTACGAACAAAAAAATGGCTCCAATTAGATGGTATGTCCTTTAAAACCTCCTACTCTAACTTGGGTTTTAGTTTAATTTGATGTTCTGCTGAAAATTAGGGTTTGAATCCGAGAAATTGATTTATTAGAATGTGAGTCGTTAATCACGAATTTTGGATGTCTAACGATTTTTCATATGCATGTTGTGCTTCCCAGAAATCGTCAACCATTAGGGTTTAGGAGAAAATGATTCCTGCTGTAGTAATTTGTTTTTTAGGTTAGAATCATTAACCAGTTTTGATTTCTTAACGATTTTTGACATGCATGTTGAAATAATCTGGAAATCGTTAGCCAATTGTTTAGGTGAAAACGACCCTGTGTGGTTTTTTCTGACGAACGTTTTTATTAATCAACGACTCCATGATTTTCCAAACCACCATTCTGTCCCAAATGATGAAAAAGTCGTCTACATAATTGGAATCAACTAACGACTCTTATGGACGACCAATTTTAAAAGTGAACGGATCTGCACCACACATATTTGATCTTCTGCCTAAAAAATAGGAAGAATCGTTAGGAAAAAATGCTTGAATCGTTAAGACGACAAATGAGAATCGTTGATGATATACATGGAGTCATCTGTTTTTGTAAAAGTCGTTTGTTTTATGATTTGTTTTCTGACGACTCTTAAATATATTTGTTTTTGGCCTTTCAGTAACAAGAATAAAAAGGATAAGAATGTCTTGGTAACTCCTCCATCCAGATCTCCCCGCAACCAAAAATACCTAAATGTGGGTCTATTACGAGGAAAAACACCGAGTGAGGTAGCCTTAATTACCCGCGAACCTAGTGAACCATGTGTTGATTCCTCTGTATCGTCGTCTTCATCATCTGCTGTTGTATCTACAACCCCAAGCGATGAAGAATTAGAAGTCGCGGAACATGAAGAATTAGAAGTAGGTGAATATGATGCTTATGATGATGAGGAGGATGGTGATCAATGTAATGGTGGTAATGGAGGGAATGGTGGTGATGGATTGAATGGTGGTAATGAGGTGGCAGAGATTGAGGAAGAGGGGGATCAAGGTAATGATGAGGATGAGGATGAAAATGATGGTGGTAGCAGTGATGATGAGGATGATGGTAATGATGGAAATGGTAAGGAAATAAATGATGGTAGTGGCGGTGATGATGAGGATGATGATGATGAGGAGATTTAGGAGGAGATTCAGGATGCTCGCAACCACAAAAACATCAACAACCTAAGACGAAGGAGAAAGTCCCAATTAAACCAAGCGCGCGACACATTCCACCCATACGTTTGCAGCTTACTCGTCTACCCGGTGGGAAAGCAGAGGTGAACCTAAAGATGGCGGAAAAGTTCTATTCGGATATGATAGCTCGTGGGCTCGTACCATGAATGAGACAATTGTAACAATCTCACCTTTGCTTTTCATATGATTTGTTGATATTTAATTTCTTATGTTTTAATTCTATTTGTTTGTCTTTCGTAGGATCATAAGAATGCCACAAGTCTATTTAGACACCAATCTTCTTATGAAAAAATGAAAAAATGGCCCCTAGAAGGTGAGTGTCCAAGAGTGAGAGCCATTCTTGAAAACTCAGGTTTGTATGCTGTCGTTGAAAACTCTGTGATTGCATATGACAAGGCTGCAGTATCATGTTTTACTGAGAGGTTTTACGGCAAAGTCGATGCATTCCAATTCCCTTTTTGGCGAGATGGCATTGATTCCCGAAGACGCATAACAGATTCTAGGATTGCAGGTTGAGGGTAAATCCACGGAAGACAAGTTCAAGAAAAACCTAGATTGGAAGAAAATTTATGAATTGACGGAGAAGTTGTTTGGATGGGATGAAAAGAAGACGTATGGCCTCTTTGTGATGGGAAAGAAGTACCCAAAGAAAGATTTTAAACTTATTGAGATCAGAAAGATGTATGCGGGGTCACTTGAGAAAGATGGAGACAATGAACTACTCTCTGATTTTGAAGTTTGTGCGACAACAGCCGCATACTTGTTGTATGTCCTTGCTTCGGTTATATTTCTCGATAGCAAAAGAAACAGAGTCAGCGTCAACCTTCTTCAACTTTTGGATCCATTGGAGGAGGTGAGTAGGTATTCGTGGGGGACTGCTATAGTAGCACATTTGAACGCTCAGCTAGCAAAGGCATCCCGGGAAAGAACTTCTCAAATGAACGAGAACTTGGCTTTACTTCAGGTAATTTGAGTTATCAAATTTGTTCGTTGTTCGTAATATTTGTTTTTCTATATTTTTAGATTTAACATTATTTTTATTGTTTTGATGCTGTTTCAGGTGTGGATTTACGAGCATTTTCCCTCATTGATCAAAGGCAATGAAGACATACAATTGCAGCCAACATGGAACAATACTAAACCAAGAGGAACCCGATACAAGTACACTGGAGCTCAGGATAAGGAGGAAGCGCAGAAGTTGAAGTTGTTATCCATGCGCCAAAAATTGGACAACATGACAGCCAAAGAGGTAACCTTTGATCCCTACAAGGAAAATAGAGTAGGAGGATTGCAAGATCTTGCATATTACCATGACCCTCTGTTTTACCCTTATGGATACTCAATGTACAATCCGCATAGAGTAATGCGTCAACTTGGGTATATTCAAGATTCACCCGATGAGGATTATGTACCACCCTTCAAATATAAATTAAACAAATGCAAGGCGGACAAAAAGGCGTTGGTTGTTGCTTATGAACCTGAGCCTAAGACTGAGCATTGGAATGATAGGCATTTGGGTACTAGTAGGGTAGAAATCTCTTGGTGGGAGAATGTTAATGAGGGTCATGAGGTAACTGATGATTACATGCCATGGTATGAAGGCTTCTCCCACGGTCGAGTCATTAGGATTGATCAGACTATGGGTAGGAGGAGCAACAAAGCATCTTCCGCTGCTTCTACAGCCGACACTAAAGATGACTCTTCCATTCTTAAGCTTGTGGTAAGTACTTATTTTTCGAATTGTGTTAATCATTTAGATACAGTTTTAATTATGTTAATCTTAATCGGTATTTGAATGCAAATAGAGGGAACGAATGAAGATTTTTATGAAGTCATTTTGCTGCAAAGCCGACAAAGAAGAAGTCATAGAACCTGATCAAAGTCGCATGTATGCTGAGTACTGCCAACACATTGAAAATCCACAAGCAGAGAAAATGTTCGCTGATCTGGAAAAGCAATGTAAGAGGACAAGGAGAACAACTATCCAACTAACACAAGAACGTGCTCAAAAGGGAGATGGTGATGATCAAGGTAGTGTAGAAGAAGGTGGTTCTCAAAGGAGCAGTCCTGGACAAGGTCCTTCAAAGAAAAGTCGGACATCATCAAGTCAGGGAAGTCAGAGAGGTCGAGGCGGAGGTCGAGGTCGAGGTGGTAATAGTGAGTGAGAAGAACTTATGGCTAGAACTTTAAAGTGTATGGTTTCACATCTAGAACTTATGTCTTTTAGTATTGTCGACTTTAACTTACGTATTTCTTAGATACAACTATTTTTTGTAGTTCGTACTATCGGTGTTTTGTGTGGATTGGGTTTCCTAACAATTTAGCATGTTGTTTAGAAGAAGTTGTGCTTATTTGAATGTTCAAATGATGTGAGAATGTGGAGAATATGACAACTTGTTGTTTGAGTCGGTAGCAAATGTTTTGCATATCAACGACTCTAAATATGAAAATTTAAGTCGCCTTAAAATGTTTTACAATCGTCAACACATTTTATGAAGACCAACGACTCCAAACCTGTTGAAATTAATTTAGTGTTAGAGTCGTCAACAGATTTTATGAAAACCAACGACTCACCTGTAGTCCAAACCACCTCTCTGTCTGATTTTATTAAAGGGTCGTTTACAATTATATGACCGATTAACGACTCTCTACTGACGACCCATTGGTTAAATTAACGACTTATTTCTAAAACTATGTAGCTCCTCTGTCTAAAAACTTTTAAGACTCGTCAAGGAAAAAAAAAGTTAAAAGTCGTCAACTAGAGTCGTCCAGGAAAAATTTAAAAAATTTAGGGTCGTCTCTTTTGTTTTAAGAGTCGTCTTTTATCTTTCGAGGGTCGGTCAATTTTAGTTATTTTATTTTGCAAACTTATAAGTTGCCACGAAAATGGACATCTATTTCATTAAGGAAATAACATTACATCAAAGTTGAATTGCAGACGAGTTAGAATTTGATACATCAAGTGTTCTTCGATGAATTTGAGTGACAACGCAGGGTTAGTATGGGTAATCTAGAATCTGACACATCAAGTGTTCATCGATAAACCTCCTTGCACGTCGGTACAACGTCGTATATTCTTTGTGGTGAATGAACTTTGTTTCTCCATTACGAATTCTCCATAGCCCATTGAAACGTTCCAGCTGAAATACAGTGAATTCTTAAATGTTAGTATGCGAACTTTTAACGAGGCTATAAGAATAAATATTCTCGGATTACTCACTTTTTCTCTAAGAGGAGCTTGTGGATGATGTTGGTACACCATATTTCTAACTTTAACATACTCTCGCGTTGCACTTTTTATGTAGTTGAACCGAAATGCTAAGTCTCGCCATTTGAGGTTATTCGGATTCCCGGTACGCCCGTAAAAGAACTCTTTAACTCTCTTCCAAAACATTGAATAGATTTCATTTGGACGTTCACGGAATGTATTAGCAAACGATTTAACAAGACACAAATCTTCATGAGGTTCCCATTCCGCCATTTCTATTGAAAGTTTATGTACTTTGGTAGAAAATGGATGGGTTTTGTTAATTTTTTCAATAGAAAAAAGGGTGGTATTATATAGAAGAAAATCCCAACGGTAGGAAATTTTTAAATCCACAATTAGGGTCGTTAGGATATAAATAAAATAAATGACGACTTCATAGAATGTGTTGAAAAAACAAAGTTTGAGTCGTCATTATACTACCTATATAAAGTCTAACGACCCCTCATTGAAACTTGAAATAGTAACATTAGTAGTCCTAACACAATTGGTCTAACTAAATTCCTTTGAAAATATTACATGTTATTCTTGTTTCCGGTGCGAGATTTAACTAGCATTGCGGCTTCGATGTGATAAAATCTCTCTCCTCTCCATTTGATATATTCAGCCTGGGCCGCACGTCTATCCCATTTGTGCCTCGCGAGAAACTCGTTGTACATGGTGCACAACCTCGTAACATGAATCGTCCTATCACGAATGTGGAACGGTTCATAATCATAGCGTAGTTTGTTGTGGGAATTAACGAAAGGGCCGCAACCAAATTGAATCCAGAAATATACTTTCATGTTCTTGTTCTTCGCGAAGATCTTTGACGATGTAATAATTCTTAACCCATTCGGTCTCTTCCTGGACTTGCTTGAATACTTCACGGAGATGCGCTTGTTCTTTTCCTCGTTTTTCCGGCCTCACGCTTCTCTTCTTCTTCCTTCGTAGGATATGGCGTGTAAGTGTATGGTTTTTTAGTGGGTCGCATGCTTCGTTTACGTATCTCTTCTTCCATTGCCAATATTGATTTGGTTGGTCGCTTGCATCTTCTAAGTATGCTTTCAATTGAATTGGTAGTTGTTGACGAACTTGCCATTGAAAAAATGATATACTTTGATTGTTTTAAGTTCTGTTAAACAGTTTAAGGTTGAATCTTTATATAGAAAATAACCCAACGACTATTTTTTTGGGAAATAGTATCTTCATAAAGAGCCGTTGAAGATACACAATTGGAGTTGTTAGGTTTGAGTTTTATAAAACAAACGACCCTGCACAACAAAATATTCCGAGTCGTTCATTTATTGATATCACAATAACGACCCTATATGTTATTCTGAGTCGTTCGTTTATTGATATAATAAAAACGACTTTATGTTCCTCAAATATGGGGTTAGAGAATCGTTCGTTTGTTAATAGAATATATAACGACCCTAAGTTTTCAAAACATCCAGGAGACCCAATCTTTTGGTCTGACAAAATCGTTAGTTTGTTATTAGACTGTTAACGACCTGGGCAATCTATGCCTAGAGTCGTTCATTTGTTAATAGGAAAGATAACGACAATTAAATTCCAAAACATCCAGGAGACCCTCATGTATGGTCTAACAGAGTCGTTAGCTAATTAATACACAGTTGACGACCCTTTAAAGTTATGCCTGCAGTCGTTCGTTTGGTAATTGGCCCGGTAAGGATCCTGAATTTCCAAAACATACAGGAGGCCATTGTATTTGGAATACAAGGGTCGTTTATATTTATGAATACTTACCTAACGATTCAGGTTGGTAATGTAAGAGTCGTCACCTTGATTTGCTTAAATGTAAACGACTCTAATTTAAAAAAAAAAAGTTTTGTAATGAAAAGTTGATAACACAAAGATAAAACACATTGTATTCGTTAAGGATTAGTGATAATACAACATCCAAGTATTCATGCATTGACTTACAAAAAAAAAAAACTCCTTCCACATTTAGTCGCACATGTCAACGTGTTCAAGCATTGTACTTGGTGTTCCTTCCAAAACATTCCACATGTTCATTCCATACTCGTACTGGTTTGTCCACTCCTTGGTGTAGTCTCCCCAATCACCATAGACCACCCGTGGTAAAGGACATTCTTCGAAAATCTTCAAACCTATGTAATGGTTATTGTTGACATGTGCCATTACAATTCTTCTTTTCTTTATCGCCGCGTCGCACCTAGTTCTTGAGGGTACGTACATACAAGACGCTCCAGGGAAGCCTTTGCTGAATACAATTACCACACAAGTGAATGTGTCCGCTAAAAGTTGACCACCAAAAGGCATTTGCATCCAAAACTTATAACCGGCCTTTTTCGACCCCTTCCTCCATTTCACGTTTGAAACCAACTCCCTAAACTTCAATTCCCTCTCTTTTTCATCTCCTTCCATGAGCATTGTCAAATAGAGTTGTTTGTCCTCAACTAGTTTTTGTGCCATTTTTTCCCTTGCATATTCGATTTGGGTGAGCTTTAGTTCATCGGCCTCGTCGAAATTCCCTAATTGTTCCGTTGCAACATGGTAACCACAGTCCCATCCCCATCAACGTCGTCAGTGGATATAAGGTTATCTAAGATGACGTAAGGAAGTTGGTCGGTATACTCTTTGTATAAAGTGTAAGCAACACGATGTGGTCTTCCTTGCGAATCCCTAGGTGTCTTAGGATTACCCTTTATTCCTCTTATCGTCACCATACCACTAGTTTGGCTTTGTTGGGTATCGACCACATGCTCAACAATATCCATATCTTCATTTTCTTGCTCTTTTGACCGACCTCGTTTCTTAGGAATGAAAGACTTTTCGTACTCCTCATATTCCGCCCGGACATGCTCATGACGTGATAGGTCTCTATCGCAACCCTTGTCATTGTTAACAGTTTCTCTAAATGGCATTTTAGTTGTTCTTCCGGGTGGTTTTTGTTTGATTGGCTCTCCTTCAAACCCAAAGCTCTTACGGGCGGCCGGCCACAAGTTAGCAACCAAAATGTGTCTTCCTGCACAATTCATTTTTCAGTATTTTTCGTTGATGTACTTTCCAATCTCCAAGTCTCCAAATTCTTCATCGGCTAAACCCGTGGGCTTTGGGATGAGTGAAAGTTGCTGCTAGAATGGATCGATATCTTCAAGAGGAATGTAATCTTTGTACCCACCAAGTTTATGTTTACAAGGGAGGCCGAGCCAAACATCGGTTGTACAATTACACTTCATCACCTTTCCGGCCTCCGCTTTAGCTCTAAAATCTATAAGCTCATCCATCATATAGTTAATTTCCCACCATGATACTTGGTGTGCTACCAACGGTAACAAAGCTTTGTCCTTTATGTGTTGCATCAGAAAACGGTCTTTACTCAACTCCATCTGAGTGACTATTTTTCTTAGGTCATCCTCTGCGTGCTCGTGAATAGCTTCTTGTACCGTAACTACCCCACACCTATTTTGATCCAATTTTTTTTCAAACGCCCGTGAGACGCCTCTGCAATTCTTGTAGACTCATTTTTGAAGTGCTTGTATTTGTTTGTCCATGTATAAACAAACTTCTCCTTCCAAGGATTCAACCATGTATTCGGGCAATACTCAACAACCTTCTTATGATCCGTGCTCCAAACATCAATAAACTTCTGCAAGTTAGCATAATACTTAACCTCTGTTTTCGAATGAGCCAAATAGTCCCAATCTTCGCAAAAAACTTTCCATAGACCCCCTCTTCGTCATATTTTTCCTTTTCTTTCTTTTTCTCTTCCGCTCGCTTTTTTTGGAAAGTTTACTTAGGCGCTCATCTTCCTCCTTAGAACGTTGATTACCCTTCTTAGTATGGATATTTTGGATTTGATTCTTGAAATTAGAAAAAAGATTGGTTTGGATGTGCCACGTACAAAGAAATTGTTGAGCAAGTGGAAAGACTTGACGAACGACACTCATAATTGCAAAATCTCTATCCGTAAATATAACCTGCGGCGTCTCTTCTCCACGGTAAATCAACCTAACTTGTTCCAACGCCCAAACATAGTCTTCTATTTCTTCTTTTTCCATAAAGCACCATGCAACGGTGAATGAATTTTTATCCGAAGTATGGCTTACCACGTTCAACATCGGCATGTTATGCTTGTTTGTCTTATAAGTGCAATCTATGAAGAGAACCTGGTAAAAACACTGTGCCAAATCCACCATCCTTGGATGTGCAAGAAAAATATGAGTCACTTTCTCATCCGGACCCACCTTAGTTTGCATTGCGTAGTTTAATGTTTCCGCTAACCACTCTGATTGTTGCATAATCAACCTACCATTTCATTCGGTTCTCTTAATCGTTGCTTTGACGGCGTTGATTGTGGAAATGGTGGACAAGTTATCCTTATCTTCCGCCCTTATTGCATTTAGGATCTTGAGTGGTCTAAATCCCTTCATCTGCCTAACTTTATCCATCTGATGTGGTTTCAACCGGGCATATGCAGTGTGTCCATACAAACTTGTGGGTGGATCATGGTTGTGACGACCGTTCGGAATACTATACAATAGGAATGCATTGGTTTCATGACGTGTTTTGAAAACAATCTTGAACAGGCATTCACACTTTTTCGAATTTGTTTTGTATACCCTAGTCGTCTTCTTCTCATACTTGTAATTCTTGCCTTTGTGACTTTCTCCCTTCTTACCCGCTCTCTCGCATACCATTTCCATCTTGTTACAATCGACGTGTCTACTTGAACAACCACACACATATTCTCTTTTTCCTTAGGGATAAGCCATGCCTTGATGTCATCCTTGGTTTCCCATGTCTACATTGAGCAAACAATTACATTAGACAACCATGAGATCACTAATAAAATTATTTGAATATATAAATATATCAATTCAGTTAAGGTAAACGTACCAAATCAGTCATATAGTGTTGGGAGGTATCCGGACCCAATGTAGATACGGGTACTGGCTGAGAGCTTTGTCGTACTACCAACTAATAAACAAAACACAAAACCATCAACAGAGGGTCGTCCAGATCTTATATGCCCAAATGATGACTATTCACGAACAATATTAACGACTCTTAACAGATTAACGAATTCTCACAAATATATTAACGACTCTAAACATACTAAGGAGTCGTTTAGTTATATATATAACCAATGCCGACTCTTCATACAGTTAATGCAGAATTTCAAAATCAAAGATATGTTTGATTCCTAGGAGCAGTTATTGCTATTTTTTGAGAAAAAGAAACGGTTTTATTCAAAAAAAAAAGTAGCCGTTGAGTACATTTTTGCTATAAATAGAGACCTATCTCTTCCAAACTTATTCACCCATCACTTTCAATCATCCTAAATTAGTCACCCATCACTTTCAAACACTAAAAATGGCTCCAACTCCGTTCAATAATCTAGAAGATGTTGTTATTGTTAGAGCACACACCACTCTCACAAAGCACTCCGTTGAGGAAGCGCAATGGGTGACCAGTAACGAAGACCTAACAAGAGGGCCTTACCTTGGGCATGATCAAAACACCAATGCTTGGTGGAAACGTGTGTTTAAGGTTTTTAAAGCACTAAACGGAAATCGTTATAGGAGGACGCTCCCGCATATAAGGGAAAGGTACGTTTATTTATACAATGAATGCGTATTGCTGAGAAACGAATTGAAAGCCCGTAAGGACGCTATGCCAAACGAAGACCGCATGAGTAGAGTAAGTTTGTGAATCAATAGGCCGTTCATCAAAAATTATTTATTTGGTTATGATTATTTAACAACAACACTAACTTATTAAAAATTATTTTTCCAGTGTTCGTTGGGTCAAACCAAATACGAATTAAGGTACGGTCATGAGTTTTTACACGAGGACTACTACACTCTCTTGGAGGAAGTTGAATGGCAATTCGCCCAATATAATTAACCTCGTATACATTTTCTAGCGCAATGTATTGAACTATATTATGTCTTTTCCTTATATTTTATTTCATAGTACATGTATATTTTTTTTCAATTTAATAATACTAGTTCAACCATAAATATTCCAAACAGGGGTCGTCATGGACATAAATAAAAAATGACGACCCTTCACAAATCATCTTTTCAATCCCAAGTGTCGTCAACCAATATTTTGCATATTAACGACTTTTGTGACAAAAATATGAGCATTATAAAAGTGTCGTCAATCTGATAAAACGTGAATTGCCGACACTTTAAGATCATTTGACGACTCCCAACATAAACTAACGACTCCGGACTAACATATATACACTATTTTACTAAGTTTTCTTTTAAAGTCGTTCAGTTCTATATGTCCAACCTAACGATGTAATATAGAGACTCTAAAAGTCGTTTAGTTGTAAACGTGAACTTTTAACGACTCAAGACACTGCTAGCATTTATTAGGGAATTGAACTCTACCAAATGTGGTTGAGGAAGTTGGCTCGTTCAATTCTATAAATACAGACCCATATCTCACCTCTTCCTTACCAAAACCATAATTATCAACCTTCTCTCCTTCTCATTTATTCATCATCCAAGAGGAAAAAAAGAGAAACACCATAACTCCCTACACTCCTGAAGAGAATCGTGCTATTACGAGAGCTTGGTTCAGTCACAAACCACTTTGAAAGTCTAGACAAAGGCATTGATGAAACATCGGATGCTTGGTGGAACCACGTATTCATCGTTTTTGTGGCGTTGGACGTAAATCGCAACTCAAGGTCTTTGAAACAAGTCAAGGAGCGCTTCAAGGAGATAAAATTCGAGTGTGATGTTTTGAAAAGAGAATTTACGGCCATAAGGGAAGCCTTTCCGGATATGTTGGGTACTCTAAGAGTAAGTATTTAAACAAGAGGTAAAACTTATCCACAACTTTGATCGATACTAACTAAATATGTTTGTGTTTTCCGATGAAGAAGGCGTGTGCATACTACGAGCTGCTTCGTGGAAAAAAGTTTGAGTTACACGATTGCTACTTTATCTTACATGAAACCATGTATAATTACATGTTTTTTGATTGAGTCTAGAAGTGCATCGTTATCATGTATTGTATTTAACCCTATGAACTATCATGTATTGTATTTAACCCTATGAACGATGTATGACTTTCAGGATTCAGTGAAATGTTGCTATGAATTAAGAAATTATTAAAAAAAAAAGTTTGAGTCGTGAATTTTTTCAGACGTACGGAACAACGACTCTCAGTTAATCTGAAAGGGTCGTTCGTTTATAGTAATGCTAAACTAACGACCCTTAAAGTGATAGTTACAGAGAGTAAAAGGTAATTTATTCGTTGGGTTCTAAATATATTGATTTAACGACTCTAGATGACCTAAAAGATGGAGTCGTCATATTTTTCAAACTATATTAACGATTTTTCATAACTGCAGATTGGAGTCGTCAATTATTTCAAAGTTGGTTGACGATTTTCATAACCTGCACATTGTAGTCGTTTTTAGGGTGCTAAGTCACTGACGACTCAGCAGAGTCGTTAGTTAATTATACTCTCGACCTAACGACCCTCACACTGAGCTGTTGCATATTGACCATGAATCGACTACTTGGAGCACCATTCATGCGATTTGAAGAGTATAGGAAGTTTACCCGATTGTTTTGAGCTCCGGGTTCTTCATATGGAGAAATGGTTCCTTCATTTTGAGCAACATGATCTTCATTTCCACCATTATTCAAGGCTTCCTCTATTAACATCTCTTCATCAAACATCCAATCCATAGGATTAGTTGAGACAATCTTACCATCAATACAATCATGTATGTTGTTTGAATCTTCACCTACATCATTTCCTCCACTAGAATCACTCATTTCAAATAACCCTAAATTTTCCCCCAAAACTCACTTTCTTCCTCTCCCCAACACAAAAAACACAATTTTTCATACAACAAAATTTAATCCCACCATCTGATTTTAATCCAACTAAATCATTACCAATTTATTAATTTAACTTAATCACTAATTAACACTAATGATTAGGGGTAGTTTAGCCATTTCAAAAAAATGGGGATAAGAGATAACCCCCAATTACTATTTCATAACCTTTTTTGTCCTGTAGGTAGGGGCCGCCAATTATTTTTCAGGACCCCCAATTAAGCCTTGCTATCTATTCATCCTTGTTTTTCTTTGAGCTTTCACTCTTCTCATAAAATGATATAGTTCCAATTTCACTGAGTTTCTTCAAGTATAGCAAAAACTTGGCCTTGCATCCATACCGTTGGGATATCATGCGTATATATTCAGTTGAGGCATAAGGGTACATTTCATCTTCTGATTGATTTTTATTGTGTTAAAAATTGTTGATTTTTCATTATTGTTTGTTTGGTTTAATTTTACTACGGTTACGCTTATTGTGATTCACATGCACAAAAGACCATATTCCAGCCCGCCCATTCTTGGCCTTTTAGTCTAGCTCTCCATCAAGCGGGCATCTTGAGCAGCTAATAATGTCTCCATGTGTAGTTGCCGAAACTACACGTCCAAGCTCTCTTCCCCTACTCGACTTAAAATTTGCTGGGGTATGATAACCGTGGGTATGCCGTAGAAGTGAAGTATACATGTTTAATATCTGATATGTATCACAGAATTTGCATTCTTGTCCTTTTCATTTGATTATGTCGGTTCACCCGGTATCGCTAGGCTCAAGTACTTCAGCTTTTATTCCATCAGCATGGTGTTCCGTTTGGTTGACTTCCAACATTCCACATTTTCGGACCACAACAGTCACTAAGCTTCTCATGACTCCTATAAAGATATCATTGGTTTACACATGGTTAAAAGGATACATGCATATAGTAATAAGGTATACTGATTAGGAGAAAAAACATAATGGGGATTCCCAAAATCAATACAGAACTTGCATGATTTGATGGTGTAAGAGAGTTTTCTCTTATTTTCTTGGCACATTGATGCTTGAGTGGGAACAGTTAATTTAATCAATCTATTTCTTAGCAAGTAACAATACATATGAAATTTGACAAACTATATGGATCCCAACTGAATAAGGATTTCCACCTATTCTAATTTGTTCCATTAAGGATTACTTACTTTAAGAATTTAAGAATAAGAACTGTGGTGATGAGAGTCACTATGTAAATGGTTCGCAAAAATGGAGTAAGATAGTTTTCCTTTTTATATAACGTGCCAGACATTTGGTTTCTGTAAAATCACTTGCGTCCAGTACTCACATTATCTCTATTCTCTATAGTAATTATGTGATAACATATGTCCGATCTGCTCTGAGCTATGAAAATAAGTTGGGATTTGGGCTAGACATGCTCAGAGGATGGATGGTTGCGATTTTTTATTCGTCCAAGATTTGTTGGTTGTCACCTCACTTACGAACACGCAACAACCTTAGCCTATATGATAACAAAATTCTGATTGCTTCAATGTCATGCATAGAAGTAAATCAACAAAAAGAACGACAATACGACAATGATGATGAAACTTGCTCGATTTTTCACGTTCTTTTTTCTTTTAGCCTGGGCGTTCTAGGTTAGGTTAAGAGTTTGGGTACAAACAGGATTAGGAAATAAAATCGAATAAGGAACTCTAATTGATTTACTAAGGTTCGCCGGTAATTAATGTTAGTAAAGAATTAAGGTCGGACCCGGGCATGATCTCATACATCCGAGGCACCCTACTAATCTTATCCGTCCTTTGCCTTATCGTAAGCCACCAGCCAATCTCATCCGTCCTTTGGCCCAGCCGGCCAATCTCATCCGTCCTTTGGCTTATCATAAGACAAAGGCAACAGTCTTTTATATTATTAATTGATAAAGACTCGTACTGGCCATGACTCACTTGCGATCATTCCCCCGATCTCTTACTTTGTCCTAAAAAGAAGAAGAATGAACAAAAAGAAAAAAAAAAGAACATAGAAAACAGTAATTTGTTGTTTTCATTTTTTTTTGTTTCAAAAAACAAAAAAAAACTATAGAAAACATTTTCTGAAAATGCCCCTACCAAACGCGTTTTCTCCTGTTTTCTGTTTTCTCTGTTTTTAAAAATAGAAAACTGCTTTTGAAAACTGTACCAAACAAGCTCTAAGATTCTTAGATGAAGGTAGGGGGATCGAGTATCTATGTGAATTTTTATATGTGGGTTATTAGGGTTCTATTAGCCATCGATCTATATGATCGGCCGGTTCTGGGTGATGTCGGTCGGTATATACATACAACCGAGAAGCACCGGAAATATGTCGGGTTTTGAGAACAACTATCGTGCAGGGCCGTTTGATATTTCGGGTTCGGTTTGGTTCGATGGATTTTTCGTCGGGTCGGACGGTTTGGACGGGTCTTTGTGCACCCCTAATCTGCACATGTTTAGTTCTAACATGAAAAACTGGAAATGGTTGGTTGTTTCTTGGATGACCAAGAAACCAGGAAAGTACACACACAAAAAAGAATCCACAAAATACACTTTGGTCCAGGGTACTAACGTGAGATTCAAGCAAACACTTTCTCAGTTTAGATGAAATTCTTATAAGAAATTTGAAACATTCTCAATCGCCGTAAATAATGAATATCATTGCTTGGGAAGTTCTCAAATAATCAACCTAAAACAAAAATAACTTATGAACAACAAATTGTTCTTAACCAAGATTGATAAGGATCCATGAACACCCATTGCTTGAATCATATTTCAAGAAATTTATCAAGACAAGCTTGAATCGAAATTTCTTGTTTGCAATATTAAATCTACTAAAATTATAGTGATAAAGAATAATAAATGCCATGAGTAAATAAGATGGTTCGGTATTCACCTGCCTCTTTGTTGATGAAGTTCTTCACATGTCTTCTTTTGATCTTCAGTCTTCAATCTTCGAGAGTTATTCAGTGATGTCTAATAGTTAACTATCATACTCTAATCCTAGTCCATGACTTGACTTTAGTAGAATAAAACTCAAAGTATAGTCTTATGCACATAACATTGACAACAAGTTTGAGATAACAAAACTTGTGAGTTAGATTGAGCAGTGCTTTAACAAAGATGATATGAGAACCCTCTTATAGTTTAATCTTATGTCCTATGTGCATCAATTAATATGTTTTTTTTCAGAATGTAAGAGGTTTCACCAATTTTTGTTTATTAGGGGTATTGAAAATTGGTAGTATTTATTTTTGGGTAATATAAATTTCTCATATCTCTATTAAAAATTCTAAGTAGTATGATATGTTGAACGTTGATATTAATCCCTTGCTTTTGATCTCACACGTTGAACGTTATACAAAACTCACCCAACTCTAAGTAATATGAGCTCCTACATTGAACAGTGACCTTAACCCTCTTTTTTGAGCTCCCAACTCTAAAAATAATAATTATACTTCGTTTACATCATATATTTAAACGTACCAGATCGCGCTCACCTACGGTGGGTAATGTTAATTTAATTCGACGGTCAGAAAATTTATTTTAAACCATCCAACGACTAAAATATATTCCAAATTTATGTAAGCACTTTATCAATTGATACATATGTGCATTTTATCAATTGACTATCAATTTTCACATCCTATTATTATGAATAAAAACAACTTGGTCGGAGACTATAACAAAAAGACACGGCAACTATCAATAATCAATACCATTTTGTTAAGAAAAAAAGAATAATTTAATTGGAAAGGCGGGCAACTACCAATTATCAAAGAAAACTTGGTCAGAGGGTAGGACAACTCCATCTCATTTTCTTAAAGAAAAGAAAACTTAGTTAGAAGATAGTACAAAAAAGTACAGGTAACTATAAATTTTCACATCTTATCATAATAAAGAAAAATAACTTGGTCGAAGGTCATAACGAACATCAATCAATAATCAATACCATTTTATCAGGCAGATAAATAATTTGATTTGAGGGTATACAAATAGATCCATACAATTATCAATAATCAACATCACTTTGTTAAGGCAAAAAAAAAAAACTGGTTAAAGGGTAGGACAAAAAAATACGGATAATTATCAATTTTTTTCAAAAAGAAAAAATGATTACTTGGACAGTATAACAAAAACATATAGATAGGTTTGTTTTTAAAAAGGAGAAAAAAATCCTAGCGTCTTTAGGGGACCCCGAAAGAATTAGGGGTGACTAATAAGACAAAATAGGGTCATCGAAATCTAAAATGAAGCCACCCCTTATCTCTCATTTTTATAATGTCGATTCTACCCTTAACAATCGTTGGTTTAGTTTACAATCGGTAGTTTAGATTATATAAAGGAAAATTCTTTTAGTTTTGTAGTTTTAAGATTTTAGAGTAGAAGAAAGAAAAAAAAAATGGTGCAGAATATCATTTTTTCTTAAATCAACAACAAACATGGATGGGTATGAAGGAGAAGGTGAGAAACATCATGAAGAATATCATGTTCAAGGTTCAATACTGATTAAAGAGATAATTAAATGCATTCAGCACCATTAACGCCTCAGAATCGGTAGATAATAAAATACTTTATCAACCGATTATACCTTTATGTTCAAATAGATACGCATAATCGGTAGTTTCGTGATGTTTATTATCTACCGATTGTGGTAGTAGCCCCAAATTCAAAATTTTCAAAAACCAATGGAATTTTCAGTTTCTTTATTTTCACAATCGGTAGACTCGTGATGTTTATTATCTACCGATTGTGGTAGTAGCACCAAATTCAAAATTTTGAAAAACTAGTGGAATTTTGCATTTTTCTATTTTCACAATCGGTAGACGCGTGATATTTATTATCTACCGATTGTACAATCGGTAGTCTCGTGATGTTCATTATCTACTGATTGTGTCAGTAGTCCCAAATTCAAAATTTTCAAAAACTAATGGAATTTTCCATTTTTCCATTTTCACAATCGATAGACTCGTGATATTTATTTATTACGGATTGTAAAATCGGTAGTCTCGTGATGTTCATGATCTACCGATTGTTCTATTAGCCCCAAATTATGTTTTTGCCTTTATTTTTCAAATTTGAGAACTATAATAATCGGTAGGTTAATAAGTTAATCTAACTTCCGATTATAAAGTTGCCCCAAATTTTGTTTTTGCCGAAATCTCTAAGTTTTCGAATTTGGGAACTACAATAATCGGTATGTTAATAAGTTAACGTAACCTCCGATTATGAAGTTTCCCCAAATTTTGTTTTTGCCAAAATCTTTATTTTTTTCGAATTTGGGAACTACAATAATCGGTAGTTTACGAACTTTACCAAATTTTCGATTAATAAGTTGGAATTTTTTTTGAGATTGGGTCAGAGTAGTCGGCAGTTTATGAATTTATATATGAACTTCGCCTATCTACCGATTGTTAATGGCCACAAGTTCCATTTCGATTTTTATACTTTAACAATCGGTAGATAATACCACTATACTAACTACCGACTGTGTAAGGACACTAAGGTAATCTCCAAAAATTAAGACATCCCGTAACCGTGTCTATAAGTTGGGAATAAAAAAATCCCCCTAATTCTTTCAGGGTCGCCCCTAATGACGCCAGGAAAAAACATATAGACAATTGTTGGAAAAAAATCATTGAGAAAAGTTAGGCATCGGGCACAAATCCAGTTAATTATTTATCTTGAGGCTGGAAAAGTGGAGCTGCTTTTGCACCATCTACCCCATTAATCATACAATTAGAATGCACGTGCGTTGTACGTCGGCAAACAATAATATTTTTCTCATACGTATTTTGTATTTTCGAATTCCAGACCCTCAAATTACCGAAGTAAAATAAAAAGATAAATTATTTGAAACTTGATTATCAACAACATATCACTCAACAATATCTGACGATCTGAGAACATCTTGGAATACAACATTTTTAGTACATGTTCCAGAGACATCCGGAAGAACTCCATTCTTAACTAACACTTTTGTTGTAGTTCTTGAAACTCCCCTAGACAAAGCAACGTATAACTGTCCGTGACTAAACACCGGTTCTGGTAGATAAATACCAACATGTGGTATTGTCTGCCCTTGTGCCTTGTTTATTGTAAGTGCAAAACCCGCACGAACTGGAAATTGCTTGCGGACGAATTTGAATGAGAGTATCTGATAAGCACATAAGTGCTGCATTTTATACCCATATTGGTATTAGCTATGACTCAATATTTTGACTAATGATATTATTTTAATGCTTTTACAGAAAGTACATACGAATTCGATCATCCGTGGAATATATGGCTAAATGGGAGCTAAAATGGCGTTTGCAACAATAACCACCAATATCACTCACGACACCCATTGGAGACAGCTTAATTATTGAGATTGTGGCTGCCAAAACTGACTACTCAAGTTAGTGACTTCGTATAACAAGCTTGCGGTCAGAGAACTGAAGGAAACAAAGGGATGACCTTTATTAACGCACTCAAGCACCTCAAATGTACTAAGAGCTACGAGATGGTATTTTTATTCTAGATGATGTGGCAACTCCACACATTTCTGTATGACGTCGAAGTAATGAATGGCAGTGAGTTCTCAAGCTACTAGTGGAGGTGTCATGCTATAGACATTTTGGGTTCATACTCGGACTGAAATTGGGTTTGTTGACAGCGTGGTTCTGAGATGGGTTAGAGCGCGCAGCCGAGTAAGAGCAACACGGAAGAACTGTTGGCAAATTTGTGTCGTGGACAGAAGGGCTGTTTTTTTCGGTTGGTGTTTGTGGATGTATGCCTTGGATGGTTACAAAATGAAAATAGTGTTGAAGCCGATATTGAGATGATGGTTGTCGATGGAGAAACGAAGTAGATGACCAAGAGAACGAATTGGCATCAATCTTCTACTCGAACTGAAATCGATGGAGCTGTGGTGCGCAGTCGAAGGAGCAAAAGAGTGATGGTTGGTTTGTATTTTGAACTGTTGGCAGTAGAATGGAAGGAGATGGAAGGAAAGAATTGCATGATGAGTTCAATGGGTATCAGCTGCCGGTGATGATGGGTTTGGTGTGAAATAATTGGGGCAGTGCTGATGAAAGTGGTGGATTGTCTACTCTCAGTTTGGTTGTGGATCGATTGCAGGTGGTAAAATTCGGAAGAAGTAGGTGACTGCAATGGGTTTGAATGATGATAAGTCTCGCTGCTGGGATTGCATGGCTGAATGGACGACGACTCAACGACGACGATGGTGATTAATTGTGAACTTGAAGGAAGTGAGTGGTTCTTGTTGGCTGGTTCCGTACGGGAATGCAACCATCGATTCAGTGAATGGAGTTAATGCTCAGTTGGTCAGAATGGGCTGTGCTGCCATGGTATCTAGTAGATAAAGAAGAGAAGTGGGTGTTGGCTTAGAACATGTTGTTGGTTTCTGCTCGGAGGGAGAATGTTCAGGTGGTCAGGGAATAGAGTTGTGGACGGAGTCTGGACAAAACTTGGAGTTGTTGTGTAAACAGTGGAGGCGAGTTCTCAGACAGAGAATACAAAGTGCAGTTGGGTCTGAATTGGTGACGCAGGTTTAGAAGTTCAGGGAACGGAGGCTGTTGCTGTGGCCAGATTTTGAAGGGTCACCGGAAAGGAGTTGACTTTGGACGTTGGGTCAGTTGTTGGACTGGGCCTTGGCAGATTTGCTAGGTCTAAGTTTTAAACTCTCGCAGCAGACTATATGAAGAACGAACAGAAACTTGAGAAGGGGAGGTCGGCTTTGGAGTTCTTTGGAGGCCGCCGAAGACAGAGAGGCGTGGCTACGGAGGTGGAAGAGAGGGTTTGCAGTTCCATTTCTCCATTTCCGTTTTGGTTTGCTAGTGATTTTCTCTCGTATGTTTATGGCTTTTAAGAAACCCATAGTTATGTCTTTCTAGATTTTTGTAACTAGGGTTGAATGTTTAAAACCACTTTGGGATTAGGCTATTTTGATTTGAATAATATGAACCAAAGACCATTATGGTTTGAATAGATTAATTCTTGAATTCTGCTTATTGATTGATTGAAAATTAGTTGTTGCTTTACCGGCTTTTAAAACCTATGTGCTTAATGAATTAGTTTTGCAAATATATTTGTCTTATTATTTGATGATCCATGCTTGGTTAGTTTCTTCGATGGGTTATGCTTAGAAAATCCAAATAAAATTTGTGAACTATATTTAGTTTCGTATAATTTTCTCGCTAACGCAATTTGATGGTGCATGCTTTGGTTTAGTCTTTTGATGTGCCATGCTTAGGGTGTCCCAGTGATATCTGCGACTCTAATATATATAATAGGTGATGTCAATAGAACGGATAATAAATAATTCATGATTTATGTTTCATTTCAGTATTTGAATAGAAATAGTGGTGGATACATTGAACCCTGGTTACCAACTTTCCCATTTGATTCGTTTTGTTACTTTAGATTATTTTTCTGTTATTATTCTTTCAAAAATCCAAAAACATTATTGTTGGTTAATTGATTGAGAATATTTATTATTGGTATTTCCACCGCTCTTCGTGGGAACGACCCGTACTTGCCTATGTCTACTAGTTAGACACCGTGCGATTGCGGTTATTTACATATAGGCATCTCCGGATCCTATCAGTTTTTGGCGCCGCTGCTGGGGAGCGATAGTGAAACATTGTAATTAGTATTTTTGATTTTGTAAATATTTAGGTTTTGATTTTATTTATTTTTAATTTTGTACAATATATTTTTTTTGACTTGTTTTGTGTGTTAGAATTTTATTTCAGATACCTTTTTGAGGATGCTGAGTGCTTCCCAAGAGACGTCATCTCATATGACGCTTGGTGAATACATGTATGGGTCACGACATAAGGAAGTTCTTTCTTATAATCGTCTCAGGTATGGAACTTGGAATCCACGTAATTTCGCCATGGGTGGTTATTCAGATGAGTATCAACCCCAATACCATGAGGGTGAAAATGAACTTGACATTATAAGTGATTTTAGGAATCATGATACCGATATAATATATGAATCTATTGTATCTTACCCAGCTCATGATCATTTAACTGATTATTTGTCTATTCAAAATGACGAGAGTTGTGTTAGAGACGCCATTTATTCAGATAATGATGATTTAGAAGAACATATTTATATTGAAGATACTATTGTTGAGTCTGATGATTTAAAGACAATAGACGTGCATAATGAGATATTTTCTAATCATTCAAATAAAGAGTTTCCTATAAGTCACTTAGTTGCAGACAATAATGAGGCGATTATTCATGATACTGTTGCTCCATTGAGCTCCTATTTTGTTGACTCATCTTGTGATTTCCTGATTGTTGATGTGAATGTGGAGGCGATTGCTACTGGTCAGGTAACTGCTGATTTTGAACCAATCTCAGTTTATTTAGCCCACTTTGCAGATTCTGATGATCCTATGCTTATCGACATTGTCAATGCATTGCGTTCTCCAATAGTTAATCAAGGTAACTCTACAATGGAAGTTAGTTCCGCGGACTTAGAACCAGACTTAATAGTTACTAATTTTGACAAACTTGAATCACTAGATGCATGTTTAGACCATTGTGCCGAGTTAGATGTTTTTGTGCCTTTTTACGTTGTCAATGCATTGATTCCTTTGGTTTCTAGTGAAGATATTGTGTCGACGGAAGTTATTTCAGCAGATCTTGAGCCCGATTTAGAGCATGTTTCCAAAATAGAGACTAATGACTTATTTATTTCGACTAAGGACAGTTTTCTATTGGGAAATGATTTACACTTGTTTTTGGAGGTTTATCGTTTTTGCAGGTTCATTTTCACAGCTGACCTGATTTGTTGGATTGATCCCCAACTTTTCAGACTATACATATATGCTTTGCAGTTTAATTTGGTGCAACCTCACCTTGTTTGAGGTTCTTTATGTAAGCAAACATGGATGCAAAGATTATGCTTTATGGGAGTGAACCCATACGATTTCGCTTCATGGGAGTCAACCCATCAGATTTGTTTTCTTTCCTCTATCTTTTATTTGTTTGCTTGAATCTCCATCTTAATTTCTACGTTGAATGACTCAATTACATTGAGGACAATGTAATGTTTAAGTGTGGGGGAGTGGCATTCTGGTTGGGCTTTGGGAAAAAAAACAATTAAAAAAAAAATGATCAGCTGTGTAGCGGGTCTTTAAAAAAATATATCATTAAGGTTTTTAAGATATGACCAGCTGTGTAGCGGGTCTTGGGTATGGTATTTCAAGTTTTCATTCAATAACCAGCTGTGTAGTGGGTCTTGGGTATGGTATTTAAAGTTTTCATTCTATGACCAGCTGTGTAGCGGGTCAATTCTTTGTTTTGCTCGAGGACTAGCAAAATATAAGTGTGGGGATGTTGATAAGCACATAAGTGCTGCATTTTATACCCATATTAGTATTAGCTATGACTCAATATTTAATATTATTTTAGTGCTTTTATAGAAAGTACATGCGAATTGGATCATCCGTGGAATATATGGCTAAATGGGAGCTAAAATGGCGTTTGCAACAATAACCACCAATATCACTCACAGCACCCAGAGGAGACAGCTTAATTATTGAGATTGTGGCTGCCAAAACTGACTACTCAAGTTAGTGACTCCGTATAACAAGCTTGCGGTCAGAGAACTGAAGGAAACAAAGGGATGACCTTTATTAACGCACTCAAGCACCTCAAATGTACTAAGATCTACGAGATGGTATTTTTATTCTAGATGATGTGGCAACTCCACACATTTCTATATGACGTCGAAGTAATGAATAGCAGTGAGTTCTCAAGCTACTAGTGGAGGTGTCATGCTATAGACATTTTGGGTTCATACTCGGACTGAAATTGGGTTTGTTGACAGCGTGGTTCTGAGATGGGTTAGAGCGCGCAGCCGAGTAAGAGCAACACAGAAGAACTGTTGGCAAATTTGTGTCGTGGACAGAAGGGCTGTTTTTTTCGGTTGGTGTTTGTGGATGTTTGCCTTGGATGGTTACAAAATGAAAATAGTGTTGAAGCCGATACTGAGATGATGGTTGTCGATGGAGAAACGAAGTAGATGACCAAGAGAACGAATTGGCATCAATCTTGTACTCGAACTGAAATCCATGGAGCTGTTGTGCGCAGTCGAAGGAGCAAAAGAGTGATGGTTGGTTTGTATTTTGAACTGTTGGCAGTAGAATGGAAGGAGATGGAAGGAAAGAATTGCAGGATGAGTTCAATGGGTTTCATCTGCCGGTGATGATGGGTTTGGTGTGAAATAATTGGGGCAGTTCTGATGAAAGTGGTGGATTGTCTACTCTCAGTTTGGTTGTGGATCGATTGCAGGTGGTATAATTCGGAAGAAGTAGGTGACTGCAATGGGTTTGAATGATGATAAGTCTCGCTGCTGGGATTGCATGGCTGAATGGACGACGACTCAACGACGACGATGGTGATTAATTGTGAACTTGAAGGAAGTGAGTGGTTCTTGTTGGCTGGTTCCGTACGGGAATGCAACCATCGATTCAGTGAATGGAGTTAATGCTCAGTTTGTCAGAATGGGCTGTGCTGCCATGGTATCTAGTAGATAAAGAAGAGAAGTGGGTGTTGGCTTAGAACATGTTGTTGGTTTCTGCTCGGAGGGAGAATGTTCAGGTGGTCAGGGAATAGAGTTGTGGACGGAGTCTGGACAAAACTTGGAGTTGTTGTGTAAACAGTGGAGGCGAGTTCTCAGACAGAGAATACAAAGTGCAGTTGGGTCTGAATTGGTGACGCAGGTTTAGAAGTTCAGGGAACGGAGGCTGTTGCTGTGGCCAGATTTTGAAGGGTCACCGGAAAGGAGTTGAATTTGGACGTTGGGTCAGTTGTTGGACTGGGCCTTGGCAGATTTGCTAGGTCTAAGTTTTAAACTCTCGCAGCAGACTATATGAAGAACGAACAGAAACTTGAGAAGGGGAGGTCGGCTTTGGAGTTCTTTGGAGGCCGCCGAAGACAGAGAGGCGTGGCTACGGAGGTGGAAGAGAGGGTTTGCAGTTCCATTTCTCCATTTCCGTTTTGGTTTGCTAGTGATTTTCTCCCGTATGTTTATGGCTTTTAAGAAACCCATAGTTATGTCTTTCTAGATTTTTGTAACTAGGGTTGAATGTTTAAAACCATTTTGGGATTAGGCTATTTTGATTTGAATAATATGAACCAAAGACCATTATGGTTTGAATAGATTAATTCTTGAATTCTGCTTATTGATTGATTGAAAATTAGTTGTTGCTTCACCGGTTTTTAAAACCCATGTGTTTAATGAATTATTTTTGCAAATATGTTTGTCTTATTATTTGATGATCCATGCTTGGTTAGTTTCTTTGATGGGTTATGCTTAGAAAATCCAAATAAAATTTGTGAACTATATTTAGTTTCGTATAATTTTCTCGTTAACGCAATTTGATGGTGCATGTTTTGGTTTAGTCTTTTGATGTGCCATGCTTAGGGTGTCCCAGTGATATTTGCGACTCTAATATATATAATAGGTGATGTCAATAGAACAGACAATAAATAATTCATGATTTATGTTTCATTTCAGTATTTGAATAGAAATAGTGGTGGATACATTGAACCCTGGTTACCAACTTTCCCATTTGATTCGTTTTGTTACTTTAGATTATTTTTCTGTTATTATTCTTTCAAAAATCCAAAAACATTATTGTTGGTTAATTGATTGAGAATATTTATTATTGGTATTTCCACCGCTCCTCGTGGGAACGACCCGTACTTGCCTATGTCTACTAGTTAGACACCGTGCGATTGCGGTTATTTACATATAGGCATCTCCGGATCCTATCAGTATCACCTCTTTGGGAGGTTCCATGGGTATCCGTGGAATCAAGACTCTGAGCCCTGAACAACTACCGGTAACGATCTCCGCATCAATGAAGTTTCTATACAAACCTCTGCATAGTAACCTTGTGTCGCTGCAAAGACCATAACTGGGATCAAGATTCCTCAAAAGAATTATCGGAGCACCTATCTTGAGTATAAGCCTGTGAGGAGGAAATCCACCTGGAGAAATAGTGTTGAGAAAATCTTCGGTCCACAAATTGTTAGGGTCATCTTTAGCCATGTCAAAAGAATGATAAACTATCTCATCTCCTGGAAAGATGTTGATAACTTTCTGGTTGAGCTTTTCAACGATATCATTCTTTGGTGTTATCAAGGCCCTCTGACTCATGTAACTTTTATCACTTGCATTCTTTTCGAGCTCTGGAAAAACCTCATCAATTAATTTCTCAACAGATTGCTCACCTTCCCACTTCATTACAATGTCATCTGGAAGTTTCACCATGTCATCGACGACATATGGCTCAGTCCCATCACCAATCCGTAGCAAGAATTCTAAGAAGCTAGGGTCTAACCTTGAACGCATGTTCTCTATTGAACGAATCACCTTAACATCCTTCCCGAATTTTGCGTTAATTAAGCATGCACTAATTGTTTGTGCCCGTGTCCCATGCTCAACCACATGCAACACTTGACGGAAATCCCCACCTAAAAGTAAAATTTTCCCTCCAAATGGCAAATCAACTTTAGTAAAATCCCTTAACGTTGTATCCAGAGCTTCAAATGCATATCGGTTTGCCATCGTTGCTTCGTCCCAAGTAATCAAATCAACTTTTCGAATGAAATCTGCCGAAGGATCTTCTGCGCCTATGTTACATGTAGAAGTTGCGTATGCTGGTACGGGTATCTTAAATCTAGAATGGGTCGTCATTCCTCCTGGTATCATGGTTGCGGCAATACCTGATGTTGCAGTTGCAATTGCAATACGCCTTTCACTTCGTAACTTATCCAATATCGCCCTATAGAGAAACGTTTTTCCTGAACCTCCCGGACCATCAATGAAGAATATAGATTTCTCTCCTATCATGACGTAATTCACTACCCTACAATAAAATGAGTTACATAAATTATAATCAATCAGTTAAAGATGAGGTAAAGGCAATAAAATATGAGTATTGGGTAATATACTCAGTTGGCTAGTTTCACTTTGTTTAGTCTCAGTTTTAAAGTGTCTTTGCACCATACACTGCACAACCCATGCTTCCCCTTTGCAGCAAGTAATGGAACATTTAGTGTAGGAAACAACTCGATGTTCGCAGAAAATGATACAAAAACACATACATACATGCATACATACATACATAAGATTAATCTTATTTGTTCTAGGTATTTATTTCTCTATCGTTTAAATGCAAAGGCACATAAGATGGGCAAACTGAAAGTTGAAACTGGTATCGTGTTGTTCATTGAAACCAACAGAGATTGATTCACAGAAAGGATGGCCAAACACATGTAACGTCTTTAGTAAAGTTTGTTGACTCATGTGGGATTCATTCGGGTCAGTATTTGCAACATACATGATGGAGAGAGATTATGCAAGGGAAATCAAGTTTCAATAAAAGCGAAACAACTGTAAAAATAAAGAGGTAAAGCTCCATAAAATATTTACCTATCGAATGCATGTTTCTGGTCGGCGTTTAGCATATCAATAGATGATAGATCTTCTGGAGAAACTGGAACTCTGAATTCCTCGCACACCAACTCGTTTACTCTTGAAGTTCATATGTCTTCAGTGATAGGTGGGAGTTTATATGTGGCCATTAATTTTTCGCTGAGAGCAGACCTTACTTCCCGTAAAAGCAGATTGATTGCCCATGTTTCCGTGTTGAACCGACAATGATCTTCAATCATGTACGGGAAAAATTCATCCCAAAATTCACGAACTCCAGTGGGGTTGCAAAGGTCTAACAACATGCAGAAAAGCCTCCTTAAAGACCAAGGCATATCTACTTGTACGTCTTCAAGAAGTGTGTCACGGATGGGAGTGTCACTTTCTAACAAACATAAATGTTGCGTTGCTTCTTTATACGTCGAAAACATATTATCTCCTACCTTTAGCAAGTTCTCGAAAGAAGTTGTCCCTCTAATATTTTTCAAAATAAGTCTCAAATGATAATTTTCGCTACGGGTAGAAAAAATGTTAACTCTACTGATGACTTTGTTGTCGCGTTGCCGTCTTTTCCATTGCTTTAGTGGCTTATCCCACATGTAGTGTTCGGGAAATTGTTTGTAGAGAAGAGTCCTTGCAAACTCATCTTCTTGGTTCTTCTTAAAAAACTCAGTCAGTTGAGTATGGGAGGCCTTTTCTCTTCGCATCACATCTCTCACAGTACTTCCTTCGGGAAGTAGAATCTTCTGTCGATCCTTTAAATGTACTTGTAACGAAAGGACAAGAGGATAAATCTTATTCTTTTGATACTTGTATATCCACCAGAGATCTTCTTGCGGGCAAATCCATCGAGCATCTACAAACTGTTTGATCTCATATTCCGCCTCTTTCTCGTTTGAAACTTCCATAGAAACCCGATCAACCCCTTTCCAAACATACTTGTACAGATACTTGACGGACTGCACACTTGAACATATTTCCACATTGATATGATAATCATACTTCTTTAAAAGCCACGAATTATACGGAACAAACCAGCTGTTATTCATAACTTTTCCATTGGCGAGTGTAATTTCTCTACCATCGTCGCGCCTTCTATAGACTGGATACAAATCTTGGCCTTCTAGAGTTTCTGCTGCAAACTTCTTTGGAAAACGTTTCTTACACTTACCATCCTTCTTACAGACACAATCAGCAGACAAAGCACATGGAACATGTATCATATGTTTGAGGACAGAAGCATACAACTCTGGTTCAACTTTATCATCTGGTATTTCTGCTCGAACAACCCTATCATAGTCATCTGGAGTACGTAGTTTGTCTTTCTCATGCAGGATGATAAGAATGTGTGCGTGTGGAAGACCTCTCTTCTGAAATTCAATAACATGAATATATGCAACAACTTTTCCAAGAACCCCTTTAGTGAACAGATCAGCCTTCAGCTCTTCAAATTTAGAATGGAACACTCTTGTCGTCAGATCTGGCCTGTCATGTGCCTGTTTCCCTTCTTTTAGTTTTCTCCGGATCTCCTCCCAATTAGGATTACACGTCATGGTTATAAACAAATCCATCTTGCCGTACTTCTGAACCAATGCCATAACGTCGTGATATCTTTGATGCATATCACGTGTGAAAAAGTGGGGGTACAACAACCACACCCAATAGTTCGCTTAGCAATCTGTATGGACAAACTCCAATATACTTTCTAGAGAATCAACTAGGCAGTCAGACTCAATCTAGATAAAAAGTATATCAAAGAGTTTATATCTCAATATCCGATTTGATATATACTCAAGCAAATAGAAATATGCGAGTCTTTATCAAATACTAGAGAGATAACTTGGATGGTACAAAAGACCTATATCCAAGTGTCAATCAATTTAAATCAACAACCAAAAGGTTCGATATTCTAATTGATTGAACAACGCACAACCTATGATATTTCAATTATATAAACAAATATAATGCGGAATAGAAATAACACAGGCACCAGAATTTTGTTAACGAGGAAACCACAAATGCAACAAAAAAAACCCCGGGATCTAGTCCAGATTGAACACACACTGTATTAAGCCGCTACAAACACCAGTCTACTCCAAACTAACTTCGGTCTGGACTGTAGTTGAACCCCAATCAATCTCACACTGATCCAAGGTACAGTTATGCTCCTACGCCTCTGATCCCAGCAGGATGCTACGTACTTGATTCCCTTAGCTGATCTCACCCACAACTAAGAGTTGCTACGACCCAAAGTCAAAGACTTTAATCAACAAATCTGTATCACACAGAAAATTCTACGGTGATAGATAATCCGTCTCCCACGAATATACCTATGAGTTTTGTTTCGTCTATTGATAAATCAAGGTGAACAGGAACCAATCGATAAACCGGTCTTATATTCCCGAAGAACAACCTAGTATTCTCAATCACCTCACAATAATCTTAATCGACGCAACGAAAAAAGATATATTGGAATCACAAACGATGAGACGAAGTGTTTGTTTCTATCTTGCCTATCGGAGATATAAAATCTCGAGCCAATTATTACAATCGTACTCGTAACGATATAAACAGCAAGATCAGATCTCACAACTACAAGAAAAGTAATATCGGTCTGGCTTCACAATCCCAATGAAGTCTTTAAGTCGTTAACCTGGTTTAGAAGAAGAAACCAAAGGTTAAAGGAGAATTGACTCTATCTTAACACAAGTAGTATCACACGTAAGGTGTAGGGATTAGGTTTCCCAGTTGCTAGAGTTCTCCCTTATATAGTCTTTCAAATCAGGGTTTGCAATCAATGTTAGCTTGGTACCAAAGTATTCAATATTCACCGTTAGATGAAAACATGATTAGATTCAAGCTAATATTTCTCAACCGTTGTATCAAAAACTTAGATTGTTACACACAAATGAAATGTTCAACTTTGGGTTTATGCAACCGTTCCCAAACATAAACATTTGTTGGTTCACCAATAGTTAACCAAATGGTTAGCAATATGATCACTTTCATATCCACAATATTCTTCTTCACCATAACTAGTTCAAATGACTCAAATGAACTAGTTAGAGAGTTGTTCAATTGCTTAGATCTTATGTAACTACACAAGAATCAGTTCATGAACTTTATAACTATGGTTTGCAAAAGCATTCCTTAGTTTATATAAACATGAGTTCAAGAACAACCGTTTTTAGATATAGCCTTCTCAAGTTCACAGACTTAATCTCTCGGAAAGAGTTCACAAACTCCAGCATAAATTCTCGGGTCGAGAACTTACGCCAGTTCGCGTATTGAGTTTGTGGACTTGGATCACGCCACATTCCGTTTCTCTTGATCAACAAAGTTCGCAAACTTTGGTTCAAGGAATAAGGACTTATATATATGTGTGTTTCCACAACAATGATTATATCCTACCAATGGTTATGTAATCTAAACTCTCATTTCAATCATTGAAACATTCTCAGAGGACGTTATATAGCCGTTATTCACAGACCATTTTTCGTCAGAGCAATTTCCAAAGTGATTGAAACATAACATGAATTTCGTCACTAGGTAAAGATGAATTTGGCTAAAGAGAAAGCTTACCAACACATATTTCGAGAAATATATAGGTGAGTTATACTCGGCTCGAAATAGCAAATGTGTATAATGAAAGTCTATATATCAATACGACTTTTGTCTCATGAGTAGGAGATAGAATAGATAGACTTTTGAGTGACAGATAAGTTCAAGTCTCCATATTCTTTTAGTCGATGAAGATCCACCAGTTCCTTGAGTAGTCCTTCGTCTTGTATGATGATTGCCATAGAGTCTTGAGCTCAACTACACTTTCTATCCTAGTCCGAGACCTTTAGCTATGTAGGCTAGAAATCAAGACTTATAGTTTTGATCACTAACATTGACAAACATGATTGAGATAGCAACGCATGCGAGTTCGACCGAGCAATGCTCTAACAATCTTCCCCTTTGTCAATTTTAATGGCAAAACTATTAGTACATATGGAATACAAAAAATAAATAAATTAACTTTTGTATCTCCTATTCCACATGTCTAATCTTCAACACTACTCGAAATAATCGTCACTTCCAAGTACTCCAATGATCCCAAAGGTTGTAAGTTTAGCATCATCGTTGTTGAAAATTTGTATCTATAACAACAAGAAAACAATAGTTCTCAATCATTGTTATACAATGTCATAGTATCATTACACAATGTCAAATTCCAATTGTATCACAACTTCAACAACAATACTATGGTGATATGTGTCACTCCCCCTTAGTCAATACTCCATCTCACATGGAAACCACTCCCCCTTACATAATGATCCGAAAACCATATGTATTTGTAGTGTGAACTACATATTAATTCTCCCCCTTTTTGTCAATAAAATTGGCAAAGGTACAAGAACGAGATCCTAATGAAATTTCAGAAAGAGACATTTCTTGACCAAAAGAAATCAAAAATATCAACTTGTTCATTAGATGCAATCATAAAGCCGAAGCTAAATGCATTCATCAAGGAGTTTATAAAGATACAAGATAACCCCTATAATATTCCACAGCCGCACTCCCCACAAAGATTTCGCAATTAAGCGCAAGTTCAAAAGAACTCTCTCCCATTAAATATCATTCCCGAAAGAACAACAAAAGCGATCTTAATTTCAAAAGAAAAGAAGGATTTCTTTAGACAAAACAAATCACATACAAGTATGAATTTGAATCCAGAATACTCAATCAATTTAACCACAAGAGAACCCATGATTAATTTAATCGAAAATGCTTAAACATAAGTAAACTTATGGAGACTCAAAAATATACAATTAGATTAATCACAAGAGAACCCGTAATTAATCTAATCGAAATACACAACCAAACTAATCAATTTAATTGGTCATGTTCAAACATAAGAAAACTTACGGAGCAACAACTAAATAACCAAACAAGATGATAAATTTAGTTGAAAATGCTCGACATAAAGTACCTCACGGAAAAACAACATAGCTAATCAAAAATAATCAACTTGGTTGTTTAATGCTCAACATAAGACACTTTACGGACCCTCACAGTAATGCAAAAAATATGGATCAGGGAAGATCAATTACTGCGGAATACACAAGGATTCATTCTATTGTCCATCACTATTTGCATAACAACATTCAATAGACATAATCCTAGCAAAACAAAAGATTTTAACCTATCTTCCATCAATAATTGACAATATAGGATTAACTTTTGTATTTGTCAACAGTCCATTCATTCTTTTATCAATACATGCATATCGACATACGAAAGACTTTACTTTTGACGAGATATGAGACAGTCAAAGTTCACAAACGTAAACACACATATCCCATAAACAATTTGCAATATATAAAACCATAAAATTTAATACTGCAAAAATCATCTTCCAAACAAATTTAGAATTTAAACCAATAAATCTAAAAACATGAATATGAAAACGTTTGACATAACTATGTGAAATCACAATAATGGCTATTTCAAACTCTAGTAATCCTTCTCAAAAGCAAGAATAAATTCTCATAAGAAGTTTCCTTGGCATCAAGACAAACTCGTAATGCACATATAAGATGATTTGTCCTTAGAGGGTAGAATCAATCTTTTCGCCCGGATTTATACCAAGAATAGCTACCAAAGGCGTATAAAAAGATTTTCTTAAGAAAGAAGAACATACAAAGTCAATAACGACAATGCACCATAGTTCACAAAGGATGATTGTGAACATTCAAGAATTCCATAGCACTACGTACTACTTTCCATGAACTTCCTTCTTTGTGATTCACCAACAATATTCTTGTAAAAGCTACAAAGTAGCTTAGAAGAGTAGTACTCCAAGAATCCAAGTGCCCAAGTTCAAGAGAAGTGGAACAAGTGCAACGAAACGGAGCAAAATACTCAAAAACAAGAGTCAGGATAAATACCAATTTTATCTCATCCAAATTCAAGGTTTCCCATCTCCATTTTGAATAGAATTTAAAGAGGAAGATAGTTCAAAAATAATGAGGTCAATCTGAGTTCGCACGAAGAAGTTACGGCCAAAATAAGTTTACCGAATATCGACGTCAAGTATGCATAGGGTTTGCAAACGAATTTTTGTATCCTGGAGCAGTATGCAGACGGGGTTTGCGAACTCAAACCCTTGGATTTTGGTTTTAAATTATGTTATGCATACTTGGTATTGTTATGTTGTCGATGTTTTAGGAAGGTTCCAGAATTTTCTAGAATCATCTAGGTGTTTCCTTAATTTGGTGTAGCTAAAGGTTTCCTGATTTAGTTAAACTCAAGGTTTCCTTTCTTAGCTATGTTTAGGTTTTCTAGTATAACTCATATACTTGGAAGAAAAGTTTGTAACCTATATAAATAGGTGTACAAGTCTTAAGGAAAAACACACAGCATAATTCAGAGAAGAGTTCTCATAATTAGAGAATGTTAGGGTTTAGAACATTTGGTTCATAGAGAAATGTTTAGGGTTTGTGAACAGCATCCTGCTGGTCATAGTTGTGGTTTATTCTCTTAATTCGCTCTATAATAAGAGTTGATCGTAGCCGTTTGTGGATGTAGGCATATTGCTGAACCACGTTAAATCTTGTGTCTTTCTTGTTTTGTTTAGTGCATCTTGTTCTGTTTTCTTTAGTTCTACGTGATCTAAAGAACTAGTGTCTTGTGAAGAGGTTAATTCTAAGATATTAATCCTAACAAGTGGTGCGGTGAGCATGGAGAGGATCATAGTTAGAAGTGAAGATGTCTGGTTCTACATCAAATGGATTTTCGAAGGTACATGGATTTGATATTATCAAATTCAATGGGAAGAATAATTTCACATCATGGAAAACTGATTTAAAAGATATTCTTGTTAGTATGAAACAAATCAAAGCAATCAAGGCGAATCCAGCAACGTTACCAAAGGATTGGAATGACGAGAAGTGGGATGACCTTGATTTGATGGCGTGTTCAACTATTCGTTTATGTTTGTCAAGGGATATCACTCATAATTTTTCAATGAAACCTCTGCAAAGGCGTTGTGGGAGAAGTTAGAGAAGCTCTACTTACAAAAGGATTTGACTTCTGAACTTTACTTGAAGCGTAGACTCCATTCCTTTAAGATGTCTCTAGGTAAGTCTATGATGGATCATATTAATGAGTTTAATAAGATCTGTTCTGATTTGTCTAATATCAATGTCACTATCTATGATACGGATAAATCCATGATATTATTATGTTCTTTGTCTCCGTCGTATGATGCTTTCGTTGACTATTTGCTGAGTGGGAAAACCAATGAAGAAGAAGATAAAGATAAGTTGGTTTTCGATGATGTGGTCTCTGCTTTACAAGCTAAGGCGTTAATGAAGCAAGAGTTCAGCGATGAAACACAAGTTGAAGGCTTGTTTGTTGATAGAGGAAAAAATGGTAATAAGAACTCGAAGTCAAAGAATCGTTCCAAAAAGAGCGATATTGAGTGTTATTATTGTCGGAAAACTGGTCATATTAGGGCTGATTGTCTCAAGCTTAAGGCAAGAGATGAGAAACGTGAGAAATCGGATTCGAAGAATATTGTTGCTTCGGTTGCTGAAGGCATTAAAGTTTTAGAAGACCCAATGTGTGGTTTTGATGAGAAAGTGTTAACCGTTACATCAAAGAGTTGTCTCAATGATGGTTGGATGCTTGATTCCGGTGCTTTGTATCATATGTGTCCTTCAAATGATTGTTTCACTACTTATAGAGAGGTGAATGGTGGTACTGTTATGATGGGAATTTCTAATGCCTGCAAAACAGTTGGAGTTGGAGTTGGTACGGTACAGGTTCGTTCGCATGGTGTTAGAGGTTAGACATGTTCCAGATTTGAGGAAGAGTTTGATTTCGTTAGGAGTACTTGAATCACTTGGATACAAGTATGTTGCTAAATATGGATTCTTGAAGGTATTCTACAATGGTAGTTTGAAGATGACCGGTGAAAGACATGGTAATTTATATTTCTTACAAGGAGATATAGTTTGTGGTGGAGCTATGGTTTCTCAATCAATTGATGTGAAACAGGTGGAGTCAACACGTTTATGGCATATGCGTCATGGACATATGAGTGAGAAAGGTATGTCTGTGTTGAGTAGTAAAGGCTTGCTTGGAGGTGAAAATACTTTCAAGCTTGATTTCTGTGAGCATTGTAACTTCGGGAAGTAATGTAGGAGAAGTTTTGGTACCGTTGTACATCACACGTAGGGTATGTTAGATTACATCCATTTAGATGTTTTGGGTCCCTCTCGTACAATTTCTAAGGGAGGTTGAAGGTGGTTTGTGACCTTTATCGATGACTTTTCAAGGAGAGTTTGGCTTTACACCATGAAGCATAAGAATGAAGTCACCGAGGTGTTTAAGAAGTGGAAGACCATGGTAGAGAAACAACTTGGTCATGTGGTTAAGAAGATACGTTCCGATAATGGCGGTGAATACATCGAAGACCCACTGAAGGAGTTTTGTGAGGAACAAGGTATCGTTAGGCACTTCACAGTTAAGGGTACACCACAACAAAATGGAGTAGCGGAGAGAATGAATCGAACGTTACTTGAAAGAGCACGGTGCATGTTGTCAAACACAAGTTTAGACAAGATTTGGTGGGCTGAAGCAGTGAATACGGCGTGCTATTTAGTGAATCGATCACCATGAACAGCTATTAAGTGTAAGTCATCTATGGAAGTATGGACCAGTAATTCCGTGAGCTATTCTAATTTAAGGATGTTTGGTTGTCCATCCTATTTTCATGTGAAAGAAGATAAGTTGGGTGTTAGGGCTAAGAAAGCAATTTTTTTAGGTTATCCATTAGGTGTGAAAGGATATCGTCTGTGGTGTCCAGAATTGAATAAGTTCATAATTATTCGTGATGTGACCTTTAATGATAAAGTGATGCTTGATTCAAAGAAGTTCACAGGTTGGGACTCTCAAATTGAAAGTGAGAGTAGTAGCGGTGTTGAAGATGATTCGATGAAGGTGGAGCAAAGATTTCCTAGTTCATCTACTATAGAAGAAGAAAAATAAACTCTTGGAGAAGATGAAGTTGAATTTGAGGTTCCTAGTGAGGAATCTACACAACAACAAGTTGAGAATATTCCGTCCTTGACGTCTCAACGTGAGAGACGTGCACCAGTCCGTTATGGCTTTGATGAGTATGCATCTTACGCATTATCTGTTTTTGAGGATGAGTTGTTTACCTTTGAGGAGGCAATGATTAATACTCATGCTATTGAATGGAAAACATCCATGGATGAGGAGATGAAGTCTCTTCACAAGAATCGTATTTGGGAACCTGTTAAGTTGTCGAAGGGTCGAAAGAAGGTTGGGTGCAAGTGGGTCTATACGGTAAAAGATGGAATTCCAGATTCCAAGGGTATTGTTAGTGGTGTACGACACAAAGAAAGGTTAGTGGCTAAGGGATATGCACAAAGGGAAGGTGTGGATTATAATGAAGTTTTCTCTCCGGTTGTTAAACACACTTCTATCCGAGTCCTTTTAGCATTTGTGGCGCATTTTTACTTAGAGCTCGAGCAATTGGATGTCAAAATAACATTCTTGCATGGAAATTTGGAGGAAAACATTTATATGTCACAACCCATTGGTTATGAAGTTGCTGGTAAGGAAGATTATGTGTGTCGACTAGAGAAATCATTGTATGGTTTGAAGTAATCGCAAAGACAATGGTACAATAGGTTTGATACGTTTATGTTGCAGCAAAAGTATACTCGTAGTAAATACGATCAGTGTGTGTACTTTAAGAAATTTCCAGATGGAAGTTTTGTTTATCTTTTACTCTACGTGGACGACATGCTCATAGCTGCAAAGAGCAAGTCAGAAATTGATGTTTTAAAGAAACAATTGAGTTTAGAGTTTGAGATGAAGGATTTGGGTCCAGCTAAGAAGATTTTGGGTATGGAGATTACTCGAGATAGATCTAAGGGGAAGTTATGTCTTACTCATAAATGCTATCTTGAGAAGGTTCTTCGTCTCTTTGGAATGCATAACTCCAAAACTATTAGTGTTCCAATACCGCCTACAGTTAAGTTATAAAAACAGTTGTGTCCTACTACAATTGAGGAGAAGGAGTTTATGTCAAAGGTTCCCTATGCTAATGCGATAGGTTCTTTGATGTATGCTATGGTTTGTACTCGTCCGGACATTGCACAATATGTTGGTTTAGTTAGTCGTTATATGGCTAGTCCTGGGAGAGCACATTGGTATGCGATGAAGGGAATTTTGAGATATCTTCAAGGGACCTTGGATATTGGTTTAGTGTTTGAGAAGGAGCAGAATTTGAAGGTCTGTGGATTTGTTGATTCTGATTATGCGGGTGATAGGGATAAGTGTCGTTCTACTTCGGGGTACTGTTTTACATTGAGTAGAGGACCTATCAGTTGGAGGTATATGTTACAACCAATCGCAACTTTGTCTACTACGGAGGCAGAGTATATTGCTGTGACGGAGGCTGTTAAGGAAGCATTATGGCTTCGTGGTTTAGTTAAAGACTTGGGGATTATACAACGTAGTGTTGTTGTGAATTGTGATAGTCAAAGTGCTATTCATTTAGCTACGAACCAAGTTTATCATGCACGCACCAAGCATATTGATGTTCGTTATCATAAGGTTCGCGAAGTGGTTGATGACGGATTAATACAACTATTGAAGGTTGATACTGAAGATAATCCAGCAGATATGTTGATGAAAGTCGTTCCGAAGGTCAAGTTTGAGAAGTGTCTCAGATTGATCAATGCTGATCGTTGTTAAGGCCCTAGGGGCATTAAAGGCTACAGTTAACTTGTGAAGATCAAGCTCTGTTTGGTGGAAACATCGTCAAGGTGGAGAATTGTTATGTTGTCGATATTTTAGGAAGGTTCCATAATTTTCTAGAATCATCTAGGTGTTTCCTTAATTTGGTGTAGCTAGAGGTTTCCTGATTTAGTTAAACTCAAGGTTTGCTTTCTTAGCTATGTTTAGGTTTCCTAGTATAACTCATATACTTGGAAGACAAGTTTGTAACCTATATAAATAGGTGTACAAGTCTTAAGGAAAAACACACAACACAATTCAGAGAAGAGTTCTCATAACTAGAGAATTTTAGGGTTTAGAACGTTTGGTTCATAGAGAATTATTTAGGGTTTGTGAACAACATCCTACTGGTCATAGTTGTGGTTTATTCTCTGTAATTCGTTCTATAATAAGAGTTGATCGTAGCCATTTTGTGGACGTAGGCATATTGCTGAACCACATTAAATCTTGTGTCTTTCTTGTTTCGTTTAGTGCATCTTATTCTGTTTTCTTTAGTTCTACGTGATCTAAAGAACTAGTGTCTTGTGAAGAGGTTAATTCTAAGGTCTTAATCCTAACAGGTATGTGTACCATGAAGTCCAAACATCCCGAACTAATGTTTTCAAACCTAAACATTTAAGAACCTTAAACACAGATCAGGTTAGGTAGAAATGAACGATAATCAAGGTACATGGATCATTATAAGTACTCAAACAAGTAATAAAAACATAAAACTTGATCAAGTTTATAGGCATACCTTTTTAGTAAAGTCCAATTGAATTCTACATCCTTACCGAATATAATCTGTGCGCCCCAGTTGTTGTGCTTCCCTCACCGTATACATAGCAGGGCATTTCTTGGTGAGGATGCACTTTCAACACAAACAAGTTGTGTTGAGGTGAACAATGTCTTTCTCACCATGGCACCAAGAAAGAGTTTCTTTCCAACAACTCTTAAATCTTGTAGTGTTGAGAAACACCCAAGGAACTGTTTTTATAAGTCTATCAAAGAACTTTAAGAGAACCCAAAAAGATTTGTGTTTCTGATTTCTTGTTTTCCAACTTATAAAAAATAGTTTCTGCAGATAGTTTTTAATACTGCGAAGGGAAACTCTTTTGATAAAAAGAGACATCCTAGATTCTTCATAAAAGAAGACAATACTACTATCTTGATAGGAAGCATCATGAATTGAGCAACGAATCAATTCATGCTTTGAGTTGATACACTCAGATGACTGAGATTTAAACTCCTCTTGTAATTCGTTTAGTTTATCACAACTAATTGGATTACACAGAGGAGGAGCATTGATCTCACTTATTAGTAAATCAATATCAACCTCAACATGAATATTATTCATCATAACTTGATTTAGCCTGTCAAGATATTCTTGCTCTTTCTGGAGGTATAACTCAACATCAAGAGATAAGCTCTCAAGCTTCTTTTCAAACCCTGAAAACACTTCAAGGGATTTTGAACCTGGTGGAAGTTTAGTTAGAATTTCTTCTATAGATTTTATTAAATCAGTCATGGAAGATAATTCTGAAATCCCTGGATCTGGTGGTGCATTTATTGAGATAGCACTACTGTACATAGAATTAGATCGCTACAAACACAAACTTGTAAGGTCTTGAACGTGTATGCCTGCTCTGATACCAATTGAAAAAGTGGGGGTACAACAACCACACCCAATATTTCTCTTAGCAATCTGTATGGACAAACTCCAATATACTTTCTAGAGAATCAACTAGACAATCAGACTCAATCTAGATAAAAAGTATATCAAAGAGTTTATATCTCAATCTCTCGATTTGATGTATACTCAAGCAAATAGAAATCTGCGTGTCTTTATCAAATACTAGAGACATAACTTGGATGGTACCAAAGACCAATATCCAAGTGTCAATCAATTTAAATCAACAACCAAAAGGTCGAATATTCTAAATGATTGAACAACACACAACCTGTGATATTTCAATTATATAAACCAATATAATGCGGAATAGAAATAACACATGCACCAGAATTTTGTTAACGAGGAAACCGCAAATGCAAAAAAAAACCGGGACCTAGTCCAGATTGAACACACATTGTATTAAGCCGCTACAGACACTAGCCTACTCCAAACTAACTTCGGTCTGGACTGTAGTTGAACCCCAATCAATCTCACACTGATCCAAGGTACAGTTATGCTCCTACGCCTCTGATCCCAGCAGGATGCTACGTACTTGATTCCCTTAGATGATCTCACCCACAACTAAGAGTTGCTATGACCCAAAGTCAAAGAGTTTAATCAACAAATCTGTATCTCACAGAAAAGTCAACGGTGATAGATAATCCGTCTCCCACGAATATACCTATGAGTTTTGTTTCGTCTATTGATAAATCAAGGTGAACATGAACCAATCGATAAACCGGTCTTATATTCCCAAAGAACAACCTAGTATTATCAATCAACTCACAATAATCTTAATAGACGCAACGAAAAAAGATATATTGGAATCACAAACGATGAGACGAAGTGTTTGTTTCTATCTTGCCTATCGGGGATATAAAATCTCGAGCCAATTATTACAATCGTACTCGTAAAGATATAAACAACAAGATCAGATCACACAACTACAAGAAAAGTAGTATCGGTCTGGCTTCACAATCCCAATGAAGTCTTTAAGTCGTTAACTTGGTTTAGAAGAAGAAACCAAAGGTTAAAAGAGAATTGACTCTAGCTTAACACAAGTAGTATCACACATAAGGTGTAGTGATAGACGCATTTATGTGTCTATTTTGTTCTCAATATTCTGTATTGTTAGACTCGATTAAGTACTTATTGTGTTATTTTGTGTTTTTGTAGATGTTTTTAGAGAAATAAGCCTTTGCGGCGAAATGAGCTCGAAAAGTAGTGTTTTACACCCCAGGATAATGTACCGGTGGCACCTCAGAAATGCACCGGAAGCGTCCCAGAAATGTACCGGAGGAACCCAGAAAAATTACTATTTCCACCCCAATTGCTAAAGGGACACCCGTACAGGATTAGGGGGAGGACACTTTTCTTCTCATAATTCAAATTTCATTTTTGGCGGGAAAATATATTCTCTCCCTGGAAGATTTTCAAATTGATTTTCGATGGATTTGTGGAGAAACTAAATGGCTGGAATTAATTGGGTCATATCTATTGAGTATAACAAGATTATTCTGAGCGTTGGAATGAGTTAAATTTAGCTAGAATCCGCTAACTTTCAATCGAGAGTTAAACAGGGAAGATACGCTCGAGTTCTCTGTGAGAGGAATTTTTGGGAAGTTTTGTGGACTAAATGGGGAAGATATCTGATCTTCTTAAGTGTTTATGCAACTATGGAAGTATTACAGCTCATATGCGCAGGCAGAGGGGATGGAGAAGATCATATCTCGGCTGACAATGAAGAAAATGGAAAAAAATATTTTCCGAGTAATGGAGAATTATATGGAGTGAATGAGCGAGATTCGATGGGTATGTTGGCTATAAATAGGTTGCTGGGGTTGAGCAGAGAGGGTGTCGAGAGTCTGGGGGGCTGAGGAGAGCCAGAGAAGAAGAAATTCGAGTTTTCCCAAACTCGGTTTCTGCTGCTGCTGCTGATGAACATGAAGAACACGAAGAACGGACATGCAACAACAATCGTTTTTCTACAGTAGTAACGACTAACACCTATGGGTCGTAATCAGGCAGTCTTATTTTACACAACGTTTGCGACAGAGGTTCAGCAGTCTTATTTTATCACAGAGGGTCGTAGTTCTCTGGTTTTATTGTATTTCTCATATTCTCATCATTTGTAAACCATTTTTGAGCCATAATAAATTATTTTGAGTGCATTTTTACTATGATGAGTTAAACCCCAACACTGACGACGGAGGAGGCCGAGCTTCATACATGGGTAATTTTATTAATTCTTTTTAAGACTTTTGCATTAAAAATTAATTGAAAGATGATTTGATTAAATTGGGTGTTATTTGATTAGATGGGTCATGCTTAGCTTAGGTGATTTGATGTTCCATGCTTAACATTTACAATCAATGTTTTGAGAATCTACTTTGGCAAACTAAGAGTCCATATATGTTTTGAGCGATTATTGTTGAGAATAAATCATTGAGCCCTGTGTTATGAAGATTGGCCAAATCATTAGTCTCAGTACCTCTCTACCAATTTGTAAATATTTTTGTATATAATTTTTATAAATCTAAAAATCCTTCACCTTCACAAGTCTTAGAGTTCGAACCTTCATTACTACAACCATCAAAAAATCTTTAATCATTTTGGCGCCGCCGACGCGGATTTGTGCTTAGGTAGAATTTTTAGGTTTTTTTTTAATTATTTTTTTAATTATTCCATTTGTTCTTTTTTACGTCTCTTTGGTTGTGTCTTTGTATTACAGGTTCGAAGTGGAGCACTAAGGACTTGGAGAGGAAAAAGCTTAAAGCGAAAAGAGAAGAAAAAAAAGGACAATTTTAGGATTTAATTTTTAATTTTTAATTTTTTTAGAGTGTGTGAGGAAAATTGTAATTTTTTATTTATTTATTTTGGACTTTGGACTTTAAACAATTGGATTTTTTTTTACCCTACGGAAGGGTATTATTAATTTTTTTTTTTTTATATAAACTGTGTGCAGGGAAGGACGACGATTACTATATCGTCTCGGCCCCTCGGGTTCGTACATGACATAGGAGTCGTGGCCCGAGTCGACTTCAACGGTTCATCCCCCGTCTGGTACGGGAGGTAAGTCCATCGAAACACTCGCGAATCTCCTGTAAGCGAGTTACTGTGTTCCTTAAGGTGATTCATTGATTCAGGACGAATTTGGACTGCTTTTAAATTCCTAGTAAAGGGAAAGGCCTGGCTAATACAAGATAAAGGTTCAGATTTCATCACCGCTCCCTTCTTGCCCGCCTTAGGAAAACGAAACCTAACGCGAACCCAAGCTTTAAAATTTGGAATAGAACGAGACCGATAGGGTAACGAGCTTAATAGGAAACTCGTTCGAAAAATATTGGTTCCTATTTAAGCACACTTCAAAGTTCATGATGGTTTCTGTGAGTTGAATGCGTGACTGCGCCGCCTTCCAATGCGGTGAGGCCTTGGGTATCAAAGCTCTACTAAGCTTCCCTCGCCTCGATTCAACTACATTAGCTCGGATTGATTCCAGAGGGGTGTGCTCAAATTGTAACGAATTCCTTTTTGAAGGAATAGAAGCTGGTCTAGAAAACAATCTAAGTGGAGCCATCATGCTTTTTGTTTGCTAGAAATCTTTAGGTGTGCTTTGGTGGAGTCGAGTCGGCCTTGTTTGTGGTTGTGTAGAATTCCCTTGCAATTAAGAATGTCGAGCTGGTATGATAGAAGCCAATACAATGAATATCGACCTGAATTTGAATATAGACATCATCCTTTCTATGACCATGTTGGGAATAGTGGTTGGGAACTCCATCATTTGGAAGGATATGGGTCATACCCTGGTGAGCCCAATTACTATCCACACATGCATCATTCTTACGAGCAAGAAGATTATAGTACTAGTTCTTCGTCTCTAGAGGATACAATCAAACTATTGAAAAGTAGTCCTTTTTATGATCCCTCTGTTCCTATTCCTCCTTTAGAAGAGTCCCTCAGGGAGTTAGCTGAGTCGACGCGTAAGTTAGCTGAGATGAATAGTGTAATTCTAGACGAAAGAACTACAATAATGAGTGAACTTTCTATAGAGGAATCCCTCAAGCTGATGGCTGAGACGAACGAAAGACTTGCTCGAAATAATATTACATTCTAAAATAGTGTTTCCAATTTTACCCTTGATGTAAATAGTGAATATTTGCCTAATTTAGAGGACGAGGTTAGAATAAAAGACACTACTTATTTGGATAAGGTTCAATCATCTTCGTACTATGATGATGAGGATAGCAGTAATGAAGAATCTGAAATATGTAGGCATAGTGATCAGGAGTCTAGTAATCCAATTGAGCTGTATAGTGATTATATTATTTCTAGTTCAAATCCAACTAATTTTTATGATTATTCACCTATTCAAAAGGACGAGGATTTGATTAGGGATACCACCGTTTTAGACGATGTAGATTTTCCTTTTGATTACGAAGCCGATAGTGGTTTAGAGGAACGGGTTCATTTCGAAAATACTGTTTTAGAGTCTAGCGACTTAGAAACAATAGTCTTGGAAGAAGAAGATAGACCCGTAGAGATGAGTAAAGATGCACTACCTGATAATAACTTAGAAGAATCTCTTGAATATTTTAAGGACTCTGAATATACGGAAATTCAAGAAATAATTAGAGGTCTATCTAGAGACACTGAAAACTCTAAGTTTGGGGGTGATTATCACTTCCCTAGTGTTTTACCTTTAACTCTCATAATGTCCCCACACTTAGGACTTGATATCTGTGCCTCGACCATTTTACAAGATTACCTTCATACTCGTTTTCCCGAGCCTAATGATGTCCATGAAGGAGTTCAGTTATTAGAAACCCATCCTCTGGTTGATGTGGTTTTCCCAGGCTATGATACCCAGATTGACTTTGTTTTCCCACCAAATAGTTTTCTTCCAACTGTGGGAACGTTTCAAATGAGTCGAATATTAAGTTCTGAGATTAAGCCTAAGTACTTTAGGTTAATAGAATCGACACATTTTTCTAAGAATGACCACTACTCTCACTATGGTCAACTATGTAAGTCATATCTGATTGACTTAGAGGATCCGCAATTATTTAGGTTATTACTTCGTGATTCTAAGCTTGTATTTGAGTTTTTACAGACTCTAAGACCTAGTGATTCGGATCCCATCTATGAAGAAACGCAGCCAATGCAAATATTCTATTTAGACCCTTTCATAGAACCTGAACCTGAACCGCAATTAGCGATAGTTTTCAGGAAACTAGGTAAGGGCATGCTATTCTTGTCCACTTTCTTGGTTCATTGCAGTTTCCTTTGGTCAGCTCTATTTAGTTTTGAAGACCCACAGTTATTTCAACTATTACTTTATGGTTCGAGTTGACTAATCCTTTCCTAAGTCTGGCTGAAGACTTTAAACTTAGCACTTCTTGGGAGGTAACCCAATCTCATGCAACACGGTAATATCTTTCCTTAACTCTTTTGCTTCAAATGGTAACAGTTTCTCCTTGTTCGTGCTTTTAATTTTATCTTTAGAACATTGAGGACAATGTTAGATTTAAGTTTGGGGGTATGGGAGAAACTTTTTAGTTGCAATAAATAAACTCCAGAGCCTAGAAATTTATGCGTATTTAGGATGGCACTAACCAATCTAAGTGGATGGAAGAATTTTGGTTGTAGGAGTTGAGGAACCAATCTGATTAGATGGAAACATCTAAAGAGTCTATTCATAAAAGCACAGAGCTCAGGTGTTAGAAATAACATGATAGTTTCACCATATCTCGTTGAGTCCTTTTCACTTCTATTTTTATTTTATTTTGTTTTTAAACTATGTACTCTAAGTGATTAGGTGGGGCACACGATTCAAGTTGTTACCACTGCTAGGGTGAATTAGAGTTACTGAGTTACTAAAAAAAAAAAAAGACCGGACCAGTTAGACCAATCGGAATAAGTATTAACACTTGGATAGAAATATGCGTGTGTTCTCCCTGTTTCCGCCGCCTAAGCAAGCGTGGAATGCAGGACCCGTGGGAACTATCGTGTAATCTGCTGACAAGAAGCATGCGCTTGGATCAAAAAGATCTATTCATGTCGTTAAGTTAAAAAAAAAATGGTTATTGTTCTGTGTAGTCAACTGCTGGTTCCCTTGTATTTGCCAGTTTGTTGATCTAGATTTAAGTTATTGACCACTGGTTCCCTTGTATATGCCAGTTGTGTTGATATTAGTCAGACCGGTATCTCAGTCCATTAGGATAGGTTCATTTTGGCAGTGGCCTTCAGACAGATATGGGAAACGTCGTTTACTTAGTAAACATCAAAACCATCTATGTTTTTCTATATCCATCTCTTAATCTTTCCATGTGATTAGTTTGACTCCGAATATGATGTCCCCGTACAGGATTAGGGGGAGGACACTTTTCTTCTCATAATTCAAATTTCATTTTTGGCGGGAAAATATATTCTCTCCCTGGCAGATTTTCAAATTGATTTTCGATGGATTTGTGGAGAAACTAAATGGCTGGAATTAATTGGGTCATATATATTGAGTATAACAAGATTATTCTGAGCGTTGGAATGAGTTAAATTTGGCTAGAATCCGCTAACTTTCAATCGAGAGTTAAACAGGGAAGATACGCTCGAGTTCTCTGTGAGAGGAATTTTTGGGAAGTTTTGTGGACTAAATGGGGAAGATATCTGATCTTCTTAAGTGTTTATGCAACTATGGAAGTATTACAGCTCATATGCGCAGACAGAGGGGATGGAGAAGATCATATCTCGGCTGACAGTGAAGAAAATGGAAAAAAATATTTTCCGAGTAATGGAGAATTATATGGAGTGAATGAGCGAGATTCGATGGGTATGTTGGCTATAAATAGGTTGCTGGGGTTGAGCAGAGAGGGTGTCGAGAGTCTGGGGGGCTGAGGAGAGCCAGAGAAGAAGAAATTCGAGTTTTCCCAAACTCGGTTTCTGCTGCTGCTGATGATGAACATGAAGAACACGAAGAACGGACCTGCAACAGTAGTCGTTTTTATACAGTAGTAACGACTAACACCTATGGGTCGTAACCAGGCAGTCTTATTTTATCACAGAGGGTCGTAGTTCTCTGGTTTTATTGTATTTCTCATATTCTCATCATTTGTAAACCATTTTTGAGCCATAATAAATTATTTTGAGTGCATTTTTACTATGATGAGTTAAACCCCAACACTGGGACGACGGAGGAGGCCGAGCTTCATACATGGGTAATTTTATTAATTCTTTTTAAGACTTTTGCATTAACAATTAATTGAAATATGATTTGATTAAATTGGGTGTTATTTGATTAGATGGGTCATGCTTAGCTTAGGTGATTTGATGTTCCATGCTTAACATTTACAATCAATGTTTTGAGAATCTACTTTGGAAAAATAAGAGTTCATATATGTTTTGAGCGATTATTGTTGAGAATAAATCATTGAGCCCTATGTTATGAAGATTGGCCGAATCATTAGTCCCAGTACCTCTCTACCAATTTGTCAATATTTTTGTATATAATTTTTATAAATCTAAAAATCCTTCACCTTCACAAGTCTTAGAGTTCGAACCTTCATTACTACAACCATCAAAAAATCTTTAATCATGTAGGGATTAGGTTTCCCAGTTGTTAGAGTTCTCCCTTATATAGTCTTTCAAATCAGGGTTTGCAATCAATGTTAGCTTGGTAACAAAGTATTCAATATTCACCGTTAGATGAAAACATGACTAGATTCAAGCTAATATTTCTCAACCGTTGGATCAAAAACTTAGCTTGTTACGCACAAATGAAATGTTCAATTTTGGGTTTATGTAACCGTTCCCAAACATAAACATTTGTTGGTTCACCAATAGTTAACCAAATGGTTAGCAATATGATCACTTTCATATCCACCATATTCTTCTTCACCATAACTAGTTCAAATGACTCAAATGAACTAGTTAGAGAGTTGTCCAAATGCTTAGATCTTATGTAACTACACAAGAATCAGTTCATGAACTTTATAACTATGGTTTGCAAAAGCATTCCTTAGTTTATATAAACATGAGTTCAAGAACAACCGTTTTTAGATATAACCTGCTCAAGTTCGCGGACTTAAGCTCTCGGAAGGAGTTCACAAACTCCAGCAGAAATTCTCGGGTCGAGAACTTACGCCAGTTCGCGGACTGAGTTTGTGGACTTGGCTCACGCCACATTCCGTTTCTCTTGATCAACAAAGTTCGCAAACTTTGGTTCAAGGAATAAGGACTTATACATATGTGTGTTTCCACAACAATGCTTACATCCTACCAATGGTTATGTAATCTAAACTCTCATTTCAATCATTAAAACATTCTCAGAGGACGTTATATAGCCGTTATTCACAGACCATTTTTCGTCAGAGCAATTTTCAAAGTGATTGAAACATAACATGACTTTCGTCACTAGGTAAAGATGAATTTGGCTAAAGCGATAGCTTACCAACACATATTTCGAGAAATAGATAGGCGAGTTATACTCGGATCGAAATAGCAAATGTGTATAATGAAAGTCTATATATCAATACGACTTTTGTCTCAAGAGTAGGAGATAGAATAGATAGACTTTTGAGTGACAGATAAGTTCAAGTCTCCATATTCTTTTAGTCGATGAAGATCCACCAGTTTTTTGAGTAGTCCTTCGTCTTGTATGATGATTGCCATAGAGTCTTGAGCTCAACTACACTTTCTATCCTAGTCCGAGACCTTTAGCTATGTAGGCTAGAAATCAAGACTTATAGTTTTGATCACTAACATTGACAAACATGCTTGAGATAGCAACGCATGCGAGTTCGACCGAGCAATGCTCTAACAATATGGGCTTCCTGTGTAAGAAGGAGGTAGAATAACCCGCTGCCCAATATCATCTGCAAAGTGCGCACAAAAACCATTCAAACATAGTTTAAGACGAAAGTGGCCACACAAACCACTCAAACATAATGCAAGAGGAAACCACAGTAAAAAAACATAGATATAGTCGAGACCATCAACCCTCTGTCGATGTAGGTTCAACTTCGCGAAGAAATGACGAAGTTGGATGGTTCTGAGATGAATTCTCGACAGCATTTAAGAACCGACTAAAAATGACTTCCCACAAAAAAGTATTATCTTAAGTTCGATCAAAAATGATGCTACAGGTATACTCCTAGTTCCTTCAAATGTTTGCACCGAGCAACTCAAGTGTTCTCTGTCTAAGAGTGAAGCTCGGCATTTTCAGGGTAGTTTCCCAAGGGCCTAATCTTGAGTCTTGGTGTGGACATGTGAGCGTGGCATAATCTTGTTTCATAAAGTTGTAATGCATTATCATATATATGAACATAACCAATTTCATTGAAAAGACGAAGTTCTAATTAACTCATCTCACTCTCAGCACATATCATGACCATCTACACCAGCACATTTCATTAAAAAAGGAGAACATTTGAACCTCTAATGCATTCTTTCTACCCATTTAAGAAGCATATAAATAGTTGGGGAATTGTTTTTGTTACCTGTATTTGCATCTAAGGCGTCAAGAACGCCTGAATACCAATCAGCTCAGAATGTTCTCTGGTTTTCCCGTACCCATCTCAACTGCATAGTAAAAATATTCACATAATTATCGACCACGTACTGCTGCAATAGCTTCCCAGCATGTAATAGAATCGACTGCTAGTTTTCTCGAATCTGTTGACATGTGGTGTTTTTGTTAGATAACATATAAGTTGTTTAAATCTTAACTTCTGAGAATTTATATACAGACAGTACATTAACTTTACCTGCAACATATACGCATAGTATGCTCGACAACTTATGCTTGTTGCATTATCGGTGAAATTCGTCAAGTCTCTTCCAAAACTTTCATAAGGATGCAGTAACGGATATTGTAATGGATCGTAGAAACATGGCAACATGCTGTGTCGGGAACATTCAGAAGTTTCCCGGATTTTGTTTCAACAATGATATCTCTAGAAAGTACTTCACTCGTTAAGGGCACTAAGGTAATCTCTAAAAATTAAGACATCCCATAACCGTGTCTATAAGTTGGGAATAAAAAAATCCCCTAATTTTTTAAGGATCGCCCTAACGACGTAATTGTTGGAAAAAAAAATCATTTGAGAAAAGTTAGGCATCCGGCACAAATCCAGTTAATTATTTATCTTGAGGCTGGAAAAGTGGAGCTGCCTTTGCACCATCTACCCCATTAATCATATAAGCTCCCTGAATGCTGGAAACACTCTCAGCCATTATCCATACAGGAAAAGGCAGAAAAATGGAACCATGCAGACAAGACAAAACAAAACAAAACAAAACAAAATAAAATCCTCGGTTTTTTGAAATCACAACAAATTGATTTAAATGAAGTTTTGTCAGTTGGTTGAAGAATCAAAGAGAAGAAGAAGAATTGGCGTGGTTGGAATCTGAAACTGGATCAATTGCAAACATAACTAATAAGATTTGACGCCATGGATATGCTGAAACTACCAGATTCAATTTCAGCTGAAACATTGTGTAGATTAGCTAACGGGAATACATTAGTTGCTGGTTTTTCCTTCGTTCTTATATCCTTCTCCTTGCTCTTCCAACTAATCCGTCCTTTCTTTCGCCTTACAAAACAACCTCCAATCGTCCTTGAAATCATGGTATGTTTTTTTTTTTTTAATCCAATGAATCAAATGTGTAAAACCAAATTTGAATATCCAATGGTCATGCACATACCTGGGTTGTTCACAATGCACGTTTAACTGTAAACAGATGAAGAAATACCGCTTCCATAAACTAATTTCTCCATATATATATGGGTATGCAGGCAGGACTTTTTTTGGGAAATGTAGGGTTCATGGTTGAGTATCTTAACTTGTTTTCAAGTCACACATTCGCAGCAATTTCAGAAATTGGAATGAGTTGTTATGCTTTAGTTTTAGGGATAAATTTTGATGTAACGCTACTTGGACATACCCCACCTGAAGCCATAGTAGCTTACACTGGGATTTTATCAACTGTCCTCGTCGCTGCTACTACAGCTGTACCACTTATACATTTTGGATTTGACCATGACATGAAGGATACTGCGAATTTCGGATTCATATTGGCCTTGTCATTAACCGTGGCAGGTACTTCTTCTCCAGTGTTAACACAACTATTTACTGAAGCAAATTTCTCTAGATCGGATATCGGGAAACTAGTTACTGGTGAAGGAATCTATACTGAGTTAACCACTATGATTCTTCTCGGTATTATTTCGTTTTCCCGGAACAATGAAATTGATAACAAGAAGCCTTCTAGGTCAATAATAGGAGCTTCTGTAAGTTTTGTTTCTACCGTCCTGGTTCTCTATTGCCTATATAAAATGCTGCCATTGCTCGCAAACTGGATGCAGAAAAATAACCCGAAAGGAAAACCAATGAGAGGCATTGATGTGATTCTGCTTGTAGGTAGCATGTCGTCAATGTGCTTATTTCTACCTGCGATTTTAGGCTTCAGTCAAGCCATGACGTCTTTCGTGATTGGATTATGTTTTCCTAGAAAAGGAAGACTAACATACGTTTTGCTCCGTACACTTAATCAGCTTTTGAGATTTTTTTTTTTCCCAATCTACTTCTGTTGGATAGGTACAAATATTAGATCATACAAGGATTTGAAATCAGAGTCTTACAAGTACATATTCGTAAAATTGTTCTTCCTTTACGTAATTATACTGAGTGGGAAAATTTTAGGAGCTCTAATTTCTGGTGTTATTTTGGGATTTCATTGGCCTATCGCAGTCGCAATAGGATTGTTTCTCAACGTCAAGGGTCCATTTCATATTTTCATTGCCACGTTCGCCGTCGAGGTAACATACATTTGGGTATATATAATGTTAGAAAAAACGCTTTAAAATTACCATTTTTTTCATGGACTATGTTTTGATCCCTAGACCTATTGCCCATTAATTGTTTTTTCTTTTGAATAGATAAAACAATAGTCCCACATTGACTAAAATATAAAGAGTTTTAGACTTAAATACCATAAAATTGACTATAAGGGCATGGTCCTTGGGTCATTAGACTTTTGTGCTTTGAGGGAAGGCCTAGACTAGGGCAAGGTTGCCTTTCCCGTACGCGCGGTGCTTCGCACAGAAGCACGCACGCCGCCGTCCGGGCTCGGGTTGTCTTGGCTTCTTTATCTGTACGTGCTTGTCTTGGCTTCTTTATCTGTACGTGCTTGTCTTGGCTTCTTTGTTTGTACGTGATTTGTCCTGGCTTCTTTATCTGTACGTATTTGGCTTGGCAGCAACACACTGCTCCATGCCTGACAAAACAACTTTTCTTGCACACCCAACATTACCAGTATTTCTGTCATAAGCATGGGTTTTCTTTCTTGTTTGTAACTACACAAACACTATATAAGAGAGTAGTTGTAAGTTCAGAATACACACCACAGAGAAACATCTCTTCTACTCTCCCTCTGTTTTTCTGTAAACATCTCTTCTACTGTTTTAAGTTTTGCCAAGCTCTAAGGGTACCCTCATTGTATGCTACATTGAGGGGTACTAACTGTAGTTGTATCCTGGAGGTGACTCGCCAACTGCTGTAGCATCTCAGAGGAGTGGCAGGCGATATTGCCTTTAGGACAGCGTACTTTACGTGCCTCTACATTTTCTGTGCAGCAACATCAGCAACATTGTTTTGAGCTAAGTATCTTCTTCTCAGTTACATTATTAGTAATTTACCCAACAATCTAGAGGCAATATCCTCTTTACTATATTTTGTAACAACATGGGAAAGAGTACTGTAGACAAACCCCCAAAGTTTAGTGGCAAAGACTTTAAACGATGGCAGTCAAAATGTTATTCTTCTTAAAAGACCAAAGGCTAGATGAAGTTGCCTTAGAAAGACCCTCAAGAAGGCTTCATGACCGTGGTTATGAAGATAGACTGGATAGGTGGACTAGGAAGAATTACATGTGCAAAAACCATATTCTTAACTGTCTGGATGACTCCTTGTACGACTTTATAATGCAAAAGAGAATTTTACTGCTTTTGATTTATGGGAAGCCCTAGAAGAAAAATATCTTGCTGAGGCTGCTGGAAGCAAGAAGTTCTTGGTGGCTAGGTTCCTGGAATATAAGATGACTGATGAAAAGCCTGTTGTAGAACAATTCGTCGAACTCCAGCTACTCATCAACGAAATTCTTGCTGAAGGCATGCATATTGATGAATCTCTACAAGTATCTGCAGTGATTGAAAAGCTACCACCCTCATGGAACGAGTACAAGAGGAGGCTGCGACACAAGAATCGTGAAATCACCATGGTGGAGCTGGGGAAAAAGATCCAGGTGGAGGAACTTCTGTGCTGCAAGGACAAGAGCCTGATGCTGAGCAAAGACATGTCAAACAAAGCTCATGTCCTGGACGATAATGCTGCGTCAAAGAAAAGGCACGGAGAATCCAGCAAAAATGGTAAACGTAACAAACAACGTAACTCCAAAGGTAAACATCTTAAGCCAAAGGGTGGTGTCTCCAAAAACACCATCAAAGGCGACTGCTATAACTGTGGGAAAACTGGTCATATGGCCAAAGATTGCAGGGCACCTAAACAGACCAAAAATGATCCTAAACAGAAAAATAAGGCAAACGTAGTAGATGATTCTGGATATTTTACTGGCATGGTGTCTGAAGTCAACCTTGTCTCTAATGTGACCAATGTGAGAGACTGGTGGCTTGATTCTGGAGCCACTAGGCATGTCTGTAAGTTCAGAAATGCTTTCTCCTCCTATAACAAAGTAGGAGACGATGAAAAATTGTTTATGGGAAACTCTTCTACCTCTAAAGTGGTAGGAAAAGGCAAGGTTGAATTGAAGCTCACTTGAGGAAAAACTCTCGCATTGAATGACGTGTATCACGTCCCGGACATATGAAAGAATCTTATCTCAGAAACCATCTTACTTGGGAAAGGTTTTAAATTTGTAGCTGAGTCTAACAAGGTTGTAATCTCTAAGGGTGGTGATTTCGTAGGAAAAGGATATGTCACTGATAACATGATTAAGCTTAGTGTACTTTCTTTGAACTTGAATGATAATGCATCTTCTTCTGCTTATGTTTGTGACTCCTCACATGTTTGGCATGATAGACTAGGACATGTTAATTTCAAATCTATTGAAAGACTTGCTAAATTAGACTGCATTCCTAAAATAAACATTGACAGAGGTCATAAATGTGAAATTTGTGTTGAATCTAAATATGAAAGAAAACCCTTTAACAAAAAGGTTGAACGTAGTACAACTCCCCTAGAACTAATCCACTCAGATTTGGGAGATTTGAAATCAACACCAACTAGAGGTGGGAAAAAATGGTACATCACTTTTATAGATGATCACTCAAGATACTGTCAGGTTTATCTTCTTAGAAGTAAAGATGAAGCCTTAGACGCTTTCAAATTATATAAACTTGAAGTAGAAAACCAAAGAGGTGTTACTATTAAAACTCTTAGGTCGGACCGAGGCGGTGAGTATGTGATACCTATAGGAGAATTTTGCAAACTTAATGGCATCATTCATGAAACTACTGCACCTTCTTCACCTGAGTCGAATGGAGTAGATGAAAGGAAAAACCGAACAATCATAGATATGGTGAACGCTATGTTAGCTAGTTCAGGGCTACCTTCGAACCTGTGGGGGGAAGCAATTCTCTCTGCATGCTATATCTTGAACCGAGTTCCATTTAAGAAATCCGACAAAACTCCATATGAGTTATGGAAAGGAAGACAACCGTCATTTGCATACTTTAAAGTGTGGGGGTGTTTGGCCAAGGTGGCCACTCCTCGTTCCAAGAAAACCAAAATAGGACCTAAAACTATAGATTGTGTTTTCCTAGGATATCCTGAGCACTCTAGTGCTTATAGGTTCATGGTAATTGGTGAGAACACCATAATGGAATCCAGAGATGCAGTGTTTTTCGAACACATTTTCCCTTTAGGGTCTGGACCTCATAAAAGGGTCCGCGATGATCTCTCAGATGTTCCTTCGACTAGTCAACCCCCGTCTCTAGATGCTGAAACCGAACCTAGAAGAAGTAAGAGGGTCAGAACCGAGAAAGGTTTCGGTCCAGATTTTGTGACTCTTACGGTAGAGTCTGAACCCCAAACCTATAAGGAAGCTATGACTTCTCCGGAAGCTCCCTTCTGGGAAGAAGCTTCAAATAATGAGTGGGATTCCATTCAACAAAATGAAACTTGGGAGCTTGTAGACTTACCTCCTGGTAGTAAAACCATAGGTTGCAAGTGGGTCTTCAAAAGGAAACTTAGAACAGATGGAACTATAGAAAAACACAAAGCTAGGTTGGTAGCTAAGGGGTACAGACAACAGGAAGGATTAGATTTCTTTGATACCTATTCACCGGTCACTAGAATCACTTCTATCCGGATGCTGATTGCTATTGCTTCTATTTATGATTTGCATATACATCAGATGGATGTTAAAACTGCTTTTTTATATGGTGAATTGAATGAAGAAATTTATATGGACCAACCTGAAGGTTTTGTTGTGAAAGGTTTTGAAGATAAAGTATGCAAACTGAAAAAATCTTTGTATGGTTTAAAACAAGCACCTAAACAGTGGCATGAAAAATTTAATCATGTAATGATATCTAATGGCTTCAAGGTTAATGAATCTGATAAATGTGTTTACATTAAATCTGTGGATGATTCTCATGTTATTGTGTGCCTATATGTTGATGATATGCTCATATTAGGTAGTAACCTTGATAGTATTAATACCACTAAAAGCATGCTTAACGAAAACTTTGACATGAAAGACTTAGGCCCTGCTGATGTAATCTTAGGGATGAAAATCAGAAAGATGTCTGATGGATATAGTCTTAGTCAATCTCATTATGTTGAAACTGTGCTTAAGAGATTTAATCATGAAAATGCTAAACCTGCAACTACTCCTTATGATCCCAATTGCAAATTGAAAAAGAACAAGGGTGAGGGTATTTATCAACTTGAGTATTCTCGTGTTATTGGCAGTCTTATGTATTTAATGAACTGTACAAGACCTGATATTGCCTATATTGTGAGTAGATTAAGCAGGTACACTTGCAACCCTGGGCAGGATCACTGGAATGCTCTCTACAGAGTTCTACGGTACCTGAGAGGAACTTCAAACTATTGCCTAAGTTTTGGGAAGTATCCTGCTGTGCTAGAAGGGTATTGTGATGCTAACTGGATATCAGACTCAGATGAGTGCAAATCCACTAGTGGGTACATCTTCACACTTGGTGGTGCGTCTGTGTCATGGAAGTCTACCAAACAGACATGTATAGCCCGATCCACCATGGAGTCTGAGTTTATAGCCTTGGAGAAAGATGGAGAGGAAGTTGAATGGATACGAGGTTTCCTGGGTGGAATTCCACTCTGGCCCAAGCCTGTGTCTTCGATCGCAATCCACTGTGACAGTCAAGCTGCTATTGGATGCGCAAAGAATAGTGTATACAACGGAAAGTCTATACATCTTCAAAGAAGACACAAGACAGTGAAACAACTACTCTCTACTAGCATCATCTCTATAGACTTTGTAAGGTCTAAAGAGAATATTGCAGATCCTTTGACGAAAGGGTTATCTAGAGAGGTAGTTAGATCCACATCGAAGGGGATGGGACTCAAGCTCATAGAATAAATCGCCATGAAGGACACTCAACCTTGTGAATGGAGCTCCAATATCAAGGTTCAATGAGATAACTAATTTTTGGTGATCTCGAGAGAGAGCACTATCTTTGTCCCTCACTATGGTGTAACCGTATGATAGTGCTTCCTGCATGTTTTAGGATGATCTGTCAAGATCTTAATGAGTTCCATGGCTTTGCTTAAAGCGGAGTGTGGCAGGACACTCTTAATGGACTCACCTATGTGGATGTTGGAAGTGGGGCCGCTTCCTATGAGAATTTGAGCTTTTTCTCTAGAGACATTCATTAAGTCCGGGATTTAGCCCACGGCCAAAACGGGCACAAAGGCAAGAGCTTGGCAGCTTTCTTTTTCTTTGAGACATCAAAGTGTGGTTGTTATTTCTGAATTGCACTCACTGTTGACGGTTCAAGACATTGTGTTCACCGAAACAACAAGCAGTTCCGGTAACCTCTCACTAAGTTAAGGTTCAATCTCTGGGACACCTTAGCCTAATATTGATGTATTATGTTTTCTCGTATTTCGTCGATATGTTTTATCATTCATGTGGGGGATTGTTAGAAAAAACGCTTTAAAATTACCATTTTTTCCATGGACTATGTTTTGATCCCTAGACCTATTGCCCATTAATTGTTTTTTCTTTTGAATAGATAAAACAATAGTCCCACATTGACTAAAATATAAAGAGTTTTAGACTTAAATACCATAGAATTGACTATAAGGGCATGGCCCTTGGGTCATTAGACTTTTGTGCTTTGAGGGAAGGCCTAGAGTAGGGCAAGGTTTCCTTTCCCGTACGCGCGGTGCTTCGCACAGAAGCACGCACGCCGCCGTCCGTCCGGTCGGTCGGGTCGGGTTCGGGTGTGGGTGTGGGTGTGGGTTCATTAGATCCTATCTTTTTGCTGAAATTTTTGGTACGTGTTTTCCACACAAGTAGAAGAATCTTTTCTTTGTCCGTACGTGTCTTGTCTTGGCTTCTTTATCTGTACGTGTTTTGTCCTGACTTCTTTGTCTGAACGTGCTTGTCTTGGCTTCTTTGTTTGTATGTGATTTGTCCTGGCTTCTTTATCTGTACGTATTTGGCTTGGCAGCAACACACTGCTCCATGCCTGTCAAAACAACTTTTCTTGCACACCCAACATTACCAGTATTTCTGTCATAAGCATGGGTTTTCTTTCTTGTTTGTAACTACACAAACACTATATAAGAGAGTAGTTGTAAGTTCAGAATACACACCACAGAGAAACATCTCTTCTACTCTCCCTCTGTTTTTCTGTAAACATCTCTTCTACTGTTTTAAGTTTTTCCAAGCTCTAAGGGTACCCTCATTGTATGCTACATTGAGGGGTACTAACTGTAGTTGTATCCTGGAGGTGACTCGCCAACTGCTGTAGCATCTCAGAGGAGTGGCAGACGATATTGCCTTTAGGACAGCGTACTTTACGTGCCTCTACATTTTCTGTGCAGCAACATCAGCATCATTGTTTTGAGCTAAGTATCTTCTTCTCAGTTACATTATTAATTTACCCAACATATAATTGCGAGTGCCAAATTACCATTTTCTTCTGATCATTCCTTGTAATGTATTTCCTACTTGTCTGTCAAACTGTGTGTGTTCAGAACGAATTCATGGGCGCTGGCAGCTTCCTCGTGTTCCTATTACATGCTGTACTCTCCATTTCAGTGATTCCTTATATCATGAAATTCGTCATCCAAAAGGCACAGATGGAACTTACACACCCGTTGATGGCACTCCAATGGTTTGACTCGAATTCTGAACTTCGTATGTTGGTTGGTATCCATGGACATCAGAATGTGCCAACCACGATAAATCTCATGGAGATTTCTCGAGGTAGTGGTTCACCTTGCATTTCAGTGTATTTAACTGATTTGATCGAGATGAACGACAAGCACTCGGCGGTGTTTATACCTGATTACCAAGAAGATGACTGTCCCTCATCAGCAGCAGCAGTAGATGCTAACGTGACAATGGCCGATGAATCTGTTGTGAACATGCGAGACCAAATAACGAATATGATTTTAACGTACGTCCAAAAGAGCGGTGGGGGTGTTAACGTACACCGGTTACTAGCAATCTCAAAATTTTCTAACATGCACCAAGACATATACAATCTCGCTGAGGCAGTTCAAGCTTCTTTAATCATCTTGCCGTACCATAGGAATCAGAGAAAAGACGGAAAGATGGGTAACATTCACCACGGATTCAGACATGTAAACCGTAAGGTACACAATTCTCCGTCGTCTTTGCTTAACAACCTTGACAATACATGTTGTACGTACTACTAACAGCAGGGGTGTAAATGTTGGAGTATATGCACGTGAAACTATTTATATCGACATTTCAACTAAATGTATGCTGTACGCGGTAGGTGTTTCGACATCCTCCCTGCTCGGTAGCGGTACTAGTGGATCGTGGTTTTGGGAAGGCACTAGCAGAAGAGTCATCTATGAAACTTCAAGTGGCAGTTCTTTTCATAGGAGGGAAGGACGATAGAGAAGCATTAGCCTACGCTACTCGAATAACACAACATTCTGGAGTCGACCTCACGGCCGTACGTTTCTTACAAGACGAAGAAAAAGCAGCAAGTAGAGCAAAGAGGACAATGTCAAATCACGCAAGGGCGCTGGAGGAACTAGAACTGAGTCTAGGACCGATCGGAGAAATCACGCAAGCAGCAGGGTAAATTCATTTTTGAATGCTGGGATAGGCGATTCAGAAGAATGTCCCGATCTAGGACCGATCGGAGAAATCCTTGCTGATTCGGATTTTTCTACCACAGCCTCTGTGTTAATCATCCAGCAACATTTTTGAGAAGAAGTTAAAAAAGATGAATACAAAATTCTTCCAGTATAGTTGTTATGTGATTTTTCCGTTCTATAGTGACCATAACAACCTTGAGAATAGAAATTAGAGTAGGATTAGTAGTGTAAAGAAATTGTTAATTGTACATACAAGTTTTAGCTGTAGATTCACAAATGAAGTGTCACCAAAAATGTGTCTGTCAATGATCATGAATTATGAGTTGAACGACTTTTTTTTAATAAGATAGAACAGAGGCCCCTCGAACTATAGCTAGGTATTTTTTTATAAGATAGAACACTGGTCCCTAGAACTACATGTAATTAGCCTAGAATCTATATTATTACAGGAGTTTGATCCCAAACCCCCTCTATAGGAGGAAGCTTGAAAACCATCATTAAACCATCTGATGGTTCCGTGCGAGTTGAATGTATCGATGACTGCATTTGTTACCTAATTAAGCTTCAGGTGGAACATGCTCTAAAGGGAAATTACGTATTTTGTATAAGAACATCTAATAAGTGAGAAAGTTCATAAAGATTGGCAAACTAAAAAAGTGAAACATATTATAACCCCCTTCTATATGGGTTCAACATACAGAAGCCCCACTAAATGGATCATTCATTGTCAACTCCATATTTTAGGAAAATGATATTGTTAGGCCCAAAAAATCAAATTTTCTTCAGATCTGGCCCATAATTAATTATTACGAATTTTAATAATACAAAGACTACCCTTTAGTATTTATATCATTAGATATTTTCTTTTTCAGTTCATTTTCTTTTTCATTTTCTCTTTCTCATTTTCTTCTGTTGTCGGATGAAGAAGTAGGCGAGAAGAAACAAGCGAGAAGACACAATTTCCGATTGAAATTTTCAGTGAAAAATGATTTCAGAACCTAGATCCTGATTATCTGAACGTCAATTCAACATCAACATCACTTGTTCTTTGGAGATTCAACGAAACGATGGAAAATGAATGATAATCATCATCAGCAGCAAATGAATATGAAGATTCGCCTACGAAATCAAATTGAACAGATAAGCTTCGTTATCTTTAACGTTTCAATTCGATAAGTAGATTTAGTTCTTCGATTTTTCAGATTTTATTCATGAAAAATCATTTTATGATTTTGAAAACTTTTTAAAAGCTTGATTTCAGCATAAATCTCTTATTGAACTCATAATTAGACTTAGATATGTTATTATCTCACCTTAATCTTACTGTCGAGAGTAAAATTTCGAAAAAAAAATTCAAGATAAATTTCTAGGGTTCTTGAAAAAAATTCGATATATCTTTTAATTTTTCATCTCAATCGAAAATCGATTCTCAGATTCGAAATCAGTGAATCATCATCTCTTTTACCCATCTATTTGATACGAATTTCATATAGTTTGATTTTTTAACTGATTTTTGTTCATCTAGTTAAATCTATATTTGCTTTAGTTGTTCAAATTTAAACAACATGATGGAGGTGCATGTTATAGATGAGGATTTGGATCCAGTGGTGGTGCTGGTGGAGGTGCAGGCTATAGATGAAGATTTGGAACCAGTGGTGGTGCTAATGCTCTTAGTGTCAATTTTGTATATAATAATGTGATTTTGTTACTTGCAGGGAATATATGGTATGTGGGGGACCCATATGTAAAGTGAAGAGTTATGGATTGAAATCAAGTAAGTTAGTTATTAAGATTGATTGTAACTTTTTATTTTAGAGTATATGAGTTAGATTGATGATAGACGCATTTATGTGTCTAATTTATCTCAATTGTGTATATTGTTAGTGCCCATTGTTGTACTTATTTTGGTTTTTAATCTGTTTGTAGGTGTTTTCGGATAAATAAGGCTTTGCGGCAAAAATTGGCTATAAATGTGGCCCTTGGATTGCCGTTGATAGTGTACCGGAAATGCCCCAGAAGTGTACCGGAAATACCCCGGAGGAACCCTGAAAAAGTGCGGAAAACATCCCAAAAGAATTGCTAAAGGCATCCCTAATTTGGATAAGGGGCACCCCATTTCAAGGCATATGCTAAAGGGACTCCCAGTCTGGTTAAGGGGACACCACATTCAAAGTTCAAATAATGGAATTTGGCGGGAAAACTAAAGTTCACGTCTGATAATTTGTTGTTGGATTTCTGGGCAGTTTTGAGGGAGATTAAATCCCTGAAATCAATTGGGCTAGGCCTGTTAAGACTAAACAGACCGTATGCAAGTGATTTTATCGATCAACTTGGGCTGGAATGGCTGGGAGAAGCGATCAAAGTCCAAACAGGATACGTATTGTTCTGTCCAGTTTCAAGGATTTCTATGAAAGATTTTGTGAGAGTTTTACGCTGGATAGTTACGTACTAGGTCCTGTTCAAGTCTTGATAAGATTTTGGTGGAAAGATTATAGCTAACAGACGCGTACGAATAGCTTTGAGAAGCTTTGAGAAATATTTTCCGAGACTTTGGAAGAAAGAAAAAAAAGAGATTTTATCGGGATTTCTTTGAGCTGTGAAGTATATAAGAGGTGGAGAGAAGTTAGAGAAGGGGGATCAAGAGGTTTGGGGTCGAGCAGAGACCAGAGAGAGGCTAGAGGAGCGAAGAACGGGAGCTGCAGGAAGGAGGAGTTCTGCTGCTGCTGCTGCCATTAAAGAGCACGAAGAACACGAAGAACAGACTCCAAAAGACAGTCGTTTATCAACAGTGACAACGACTTGCTTCTGAGGGTCTTAAAACAACAGCGTCAACAGCAGCAGTGAGGTATCGTTATTTACAGCAGTGGTGTTTTATCGTTCTTCTCTGGACGCTTAAAGAGGGTCGTAGTTTCACTGTATTATATTTTTCACTCTTTTAATCATATTTTGAGCATCAAATATTTATCTTTAGAACATGATTATTATGAGTAGCTAAACACCATAACTGGGATGATGGAGGAAACCATTCTTTATGCATGATTGTAATTCTATTTAATTCTTTTATGACTATTTGCACTATTATGAGTTGTTTTATGATTTTTCTTGATTATTTGTGATTTTATCTGATGATGTATGCTTAGTCTAGGAACTCTTGATGCATCATGCTTATGATTTACATCTAATACTTTACAAAATCTATTTTTGGCAAAGAAAAGAGTCGATATTGTTATCATTATAAGCTATAATTGTCTAGAATTAATAGTTGATTCGCATGAGTATAAGAATTGGTGGAATCCTGAGTCCTAGTATCTCTTGATCCTGTGACAAATTGTGTATATATTTTTGTTTTAAAAATCTTTTCAAGTCCGAGTAACGAACTCTTATTTACCGCAATCGAATTACTACAACAATTGATGTCTTTTAAAACATATGAACTTAATACGTTCAGATCTTAAGAGTAGCGTCTCAATTTGTTCATGTTTTGTAAGATATACTTACTGATTTCAGTCTGATAGATCTTTTTGATTAAGAAGTCGATACATAATTGCGAAATACAGCTGACAGTGTTCCTTAGATTACTTGATTGCAAAACTAAAAGTATTATGGCGTGCAATTCGGTAGTTTAATTAGTTAAGATTGATTGTTCTAACAATCACTGAATTTACTACCTTGTAAAAATCATTTGTAACGTAATACATCTGTTAAATTTGTATTGGAAATAAACCATTTCTTGACGAATAGTGTACCTTTTTACTTGCAAAAATTGTCGTAGATAAATTTCAAATGTACGAAAATCAGACCAAGTATTTGTCACAACAGTTCATCTAATTGCAGCATAAATGGTTAGTATGAGAATGAATGTGAAATACCTAGCAGTTCATCTAGTACACATGTTGTATATGGATGTGTAAGTCTCAGTTACACGAGTCAGATGCATTTGTAACTCTGAGTTACACTAGTCATATGCATGTGTAACTCTGAGTTACACTAGTCATATGCATGTGAAACTGATAATGCATTGATGTGTATATTGTTCTTTTTAATCTCATAAAAATTTATTGCTTTTTGTTATTCTTCAATTGTCGATAACTCATTAAAGTTGACTGCTTATTTGTGGTATTTTTGTAGTATGGTCTCACTTTGTTAGCGAAAGAGACGTTTTTAGCTTCCTTCTAGTGCTACATTAGAGTCTAAATCTAATTTACTTAGTTAGACCATAAAATCCATCTATTGTTGTTTGACTTGGAGGCTTGAACACTGAGGTGGGTAGTAGCACTGAAAAGTCTTTCAATTTCGTAAAATGGTATTATTGTACTTTCACTTTAAGAATGGTTTCCTGCTCCTCGTGGTGCTGGTATTGTTGCTGCTAGAGTTCCTAAGAAAGTGTTGTAGTTTGCCAGTGTTGATGATGTTTTCACTTCTTCTCGTGGATCTACCAAAACCCTTGGAAATTTCGCCAAGGTTTGCATCTCTATCTTACATTGTTTGTATTAGTCTGATGTATAAGTTGTCTTTCATAGAGAATGAATGGCTACTTTGTATGTTGATTGAATACTGGTTATTGTTAGCTTGTATCAATTAGCGTAACTGCAAATTTTTTTGTTGAATTGGCCGTGTAACTGCCGGCTGCACAAGCCATATGGATGTGTAACCTCCGATTACACAAGCCATATGATTGGCGCATTATCCAAATTGTTTTCCTTTTTCTTCTTGTTGTTTCGTAGTTATACTGGTAACTATTCTCTCATATCTTTTATTATCGATCCCTAATTGATGAATTATCAGCATCTCACTCAATAAACCTGAAACAATGTGCGTATGAGCTGCAAGCAGTGCTGAGCTTCAATGCTCGTGCTGTTGGAAGTATACTGCCAATAGATGCAAGCTATGAAGACATTGAGGTGAAATTTTATTTCAAGTTTTTACTTTGTGTTCTCTATGAAACAAAAGTTATTAATTTCAAGTGTCTTTTTCACCTTTGTTTGTCTCCTGATTTATGCTACTTGACGTATAATTCGGGTGATATGAAAGAGGTTTTGCTTCTGCAATTTCAAAAAATGTTAGTATTGCACTTTCAATTTCAATCTAAAATCGTATTGTGGTAGTATTGCTTTTGTTACAGTTTTGTCATTTTATTGAGAAGTTAGGCTTGCTAGGATTGTTCCCGAGATTGCTATGGAAAATTATAGGATGTTAAAATCGTTAGTTCCCTTGCCTAATGTGTATGTGTAACTCCTAGTTACACATTTTATATGCATGTGTAACTCCAAATTACACATGTAAGATGCATGTATAACTCCTAGTTAGCCATGCATCTGCCTAGTGTAATTGGAAATTACACATGCATATATCATGTGTAATTATTAGTTACACATGAATATGACTATTGATGGTTTATGTTTTCCATTTCTTTTGGCAGGAAAACAATCCTTTGGTCCAATCATTAGAAAAGATGCTCGTATTCTCAGTGCACCTAACCAGCCCCATGTTCTGATGATATTTTCTCGTGGACCGGTGATTTTTTTTGGATGCGGTTATGCTAAAGATCATCGGTAAAGTTCCTTATCACATTGATTTTTCTTTTTATTTGGACATGCCTGATGTTTTTCACCTTTGGTATAATTCTCAACTTTACATGCAAATATGTGTGTGTAACAGTTGGTACACATATCAATATGAATGTGTAACTCCTAATTACACATGCTATATGCATGTGTAATTGCTAGCTACACTAGTCAGATATATGTGAAACTGAATGTACATTGTTGTATGTATTGTTCATTTAAGCTTATAAAAACTGATTGCTTGTTGTGATATTTCAGGTTTCCGATAACTTCTTAAAATATAATTGCTTATTTGTGGTATTTGGTCTTACTGGAATTGGAATTGACCCTGAATACACAAGTCAGACGCATGTGTAACTCTCAATTACACTAGATAGATGCATATGTAACTCTCAATAACACTAGACAGATGCGTGTGTAACTTCTAGTTACACATGCTAAGAAATTATTGTAAATGAATATTAAAGTAATACATGTATTTTTTGTATGCGTTCTTTTTTGATGTCTATTGTTTTTTGATGTGTAACTTTGCATTACACATGGCATAAGGATGTGTAACTTCAGGATGCACATGCCATATGCATGTGTAGGTTCTGTTTACACATTCACACTGTATTTTAATAATTTTGGGCCTAGATTTAATAATTTTGGGCCTAAATTTAAATTTTATTTAATTATGGGCTTGACAATATATAAAAGGGTATGAATGTCCTTTAATAACCCGGGGCCTAGATTTAAATTTATTTTAATTAAGGGCCTCATATTATGGGCTATACATGGGCTGGGCCTTAGCCTAATTTTCCCAAAAGTGAAAAATACTTAGGCCGGTTCCTATGGTAACGAGTAAAAATGTTATTTTTCCATGCCAGGTGGACTAGCAAATGGTGCACGCCACTATGGGGAAATGAATAAGCGGTCGAGACTACACCGCTAGAGGTTTTGTAGCGACCGCCAGGTGTAGATTACACCGCTAGCGGTGTAATCTCGCCCGTTCACGGTCGGTGCTCTATCGCCTATAAATACCCCTATTCCCATCAGTTTTAATTCACAAAAAAAAATTCTTTCTTCCCTTCTCTAGAGAGCAGACCAAAGCGATTTTTTAACAATGAGTTCCAAAAAAGAAAGACAAAGGAAAAGAAACAGGAAGGAAAAAGGAAAATCTGTTGCAGATAGTGATATTGTATGAGTTCAGGATAAAGAGCACGAGTTCCCTAATGTTAGGAAATTAGTTGTAACTAGTGTAATATCTACGCATTTATGTAACCATCCCGAGCGAGTTTTGTTACCTAAGTGAAATTTATGAGTTACTCCCAGAACCTGTTCAAGCATCCTTGAGAAGATATCCTTGGCAGCGTTTATATTCCATGAAAGGTAAAAACCACATGACTCAAATTGTGCGAGTTATTTGTGAATATTGGTGGAACACTACAAATACATTCTTTTTAAGGATTTTGAGTGTGGTAAGTTCTATTTCTTCCATTCAATAGTTTAATTTTTAGTTCGGAAACAAATTTTAGTTCCACATATAAACTTTAATTTTATGATCATGTTGTTTTTAGGATTCACACCGTTAGGTTTGTATATGTTGATTGGAATAAAAAGTGAGGGTGAATTAGTACAATTTAACCAATTAAAGTGGATATCAAAAGGAAGATGGAAATAATTACTCCCCTTGTACGCAAATGATACTGGAGGAAAGCCGGAATCCAGAGGCTTACACTCATATGGATTAAGAGTGTATGGGTTAAAGGCTTTTTTGTCCCGTTACAATGCCATGGGGATAAACAGAGCTGAAGATTATCCCGAGCTTGAACGTATTTTTTTATTATGGATGTTAGGCCAAGTTTTTTTCCACAATGCTAGCTCAGTGTCATTAGTTGGTTTTCTGGAATCTTTACAAGATTTAAGTAAAGCGTCAAATTATGATTGGGGTTCTGCAATTTTAGCTGAGCTATACATATGTATCGGTGATTGCTCAATTAAGAAGATAGCTTAAATGCATTTTGGGTCGTATTGGAGGTAAGAACTATTTATTATATTTATTATCAATGTTATTTTTCAGTGGTGAAATGTACTAACACATCAATTTTTGTCAATGTTCTTTTTCAGTATTGGTGGTATACTTACTTTACGATCAGCGAACATGATCTTCATGATAAACGATTAATTTTTCCAGTCGTGTACAAGTACAAAGCTGATAATTGGATTGGCCAGATTAATGATGGTCAAAATGTTGCTGCTATATAGAGGATGCAACAAGTGTGTAGAACTAGTATCAACATTACGCCAGCGCCGTATACAGTAATAGATGAGTTCAATGAACCAGTGGCACAAGACATGCTTCGGTTAATCCTTAAGCGACTTGTGTTTTACAGTCCAGTTAGTGGTCAGGGTATTCGGTACTACGGAGAAAGACATCTTTTTCAGTTACAAGGAAGAAAGGTAAAAACAATCAACCTGTTTCCAACTTCAATTATTTCACATGAGGATTGAATACAGTTGATAAACAATGGACAACCTTGGGAAGAAGCTGATGATTTGATAACAAATGGCATATCGAAACTTCTCTCCGTTGTCAAAGAGCCACTTTGCATGACATCTTTGATCAATCTCCAGCAGGGTTTCACCACTTCTCATGTTTCGAGCCTCTTCCCTTATCATACCGATATACTTGTTAACATTCTTGGAAATTATGGAGAACCGAGAACTCAACATCATCGAATTGCGATTGTTGAGGTTCGTTGTTTCTTCTTCAAATTTCATTAAAACGCGTTCCTAAAACGGAATAAGCCATAATGCGCCATCAACGATTGGATGATTGGTGTAGAAAACATAATTCCTGCAGATGCATTCATCTTCTAACGTGCTAAAATTGCGCTGCTGTGCAACTGTCCAACTATTTTCTCTTCTTAATTCATTTTGCACACTAGCTCGAAGTGAAACTCTTTGATTTTCGGCCGCATGTTGCTCTTCTATGAATTGATCCAAAAACATGTTTTGAGCCATTGGAAAATCTAAGAAAATAGGAAGAAGATGTGAGTTAAAATGGTAGAGGAATATGATATTTATAGGGGGAAGATTTATGGTCGTTGGATCAGATTCTACTCAACGGTGTAAACTAGGCCGACCGGTATAATAGGAGCCGCTAGCGATGTAGTAGACGCCTAACGGTGTAGACTTGACCGAGCGGTCGAGTCTCGACCGCTCGGTAGAAACTTGACCTGGCCTGGCTAAGTGGTAAAATTGCCACTTAGCCAGGCCGGTTTGCCAGTTTTCCACCTCCATATTGGGTGCTTAAATGGCAAACATTCATGTTTGCCACACCTATAGGAAGGGGCCTTAGCCAAACTGCGAAGGCTAATGAGTTTCATACGGATGATTTTAGTTCTTACACTTCAGTTACACTCCCTACAGTTTCATTTCTGTTAACACAATATACATCTCTAACTAGATCGTTTGTCTTTTTTCTATTTTGTTTCTCACTATTTATTTTCTCCCCCTCTGAAAGTATTCTTTATTTGTAAATTTTATAAATGCTTATCCAAGATTTACTTCTTCATTAGTAGAGGTTTTTTTTCTTCCGTTGAGTTTTCAGATTTTTCTCTTCATCGTTGTTTCATTGGCTTTCTGATTCTTCATTGTTATTTTTTTGTTGTTGAGAACTTTTTTATCTCTTTATTTTCTTCGAACTCATCTTCAATCATTTACTAGGGATACTCGATCTATTTATTGTACTCCTCTTAATCATCTAAATAATATCATTCCATCGTAGTTAAAAGAAGAAAACTATATCAAATGGAAATCTTTGGTTCTTGCCTTGTTAATGAAGTTTTGAATTATTGACTACATCGACCGATCTAAATAACGTCCTGTTCAATTTACTTCAAGGACAAACCAAACCAACAATCATATACAGTCTGACAAGATAAAGATGTTATCATCATTTCACTACTTAACTCTAACATGTTCGATGTTGTCATTCCTTGTCTTATTGGTGCATTTACATCTTTTAAGCTTTGGAAGAATATTGAAGCTTGATTATCTCAGGTATCCATCAACCATATTATATTCAACTTTGTACCAAGCTTCTATCTATTTGAATTAGGTAATGCTTCGGTTACCAATAAATGAACTAAGATTAATTAGGTCTTTGATACCATAGATGTTGCTAGTTGTGTTTTTAATGATAATTTAGTTGTATTTACTAGTTTCTCTAGATTAATATGTTTATCATTCTTTTGCAAATTCAGTTCGAATACAAAATCCCCCTGTTACTTGTGTTAAGTTAATAATCAGTTGCTTCGAAATTAATACTATATCTAGCTAGTTATGTGGTTGATGATTAACAAAATAAAGCATTTATTTATCAGCTTTGCACACATTTTTTTGTTCAAGATTTAAATCTCCTCACACTATGATTCAAGGTGGCCAAAGTTTAAATTCCATATGGAAAACATGTAATCCCAATATTAGAGGTGGTTGCCTACAATCTTTACCTATATCTTTTCCATCTTCATTCACTTCCAGTGGTAACAAGTTTCCCGATTAAATTTGTGGTAGAGTTGGTCATCTGATACTTCAAAATATACAAATCGACTAAACTTTCACTATCAAGGTAGAAATCTGTCACAGAATTTGTATGCTACACAGGCTGCTGCAAGTATTTTTAGAGATAATCTTTGGTATGCTAATACTGGAGCTAATCAATAAGTTACTCTTGATGTTTTTCCTGTTGAGCAGTATACTTCTTCTGTCGGATATAAGTTTTAGAACATTTCTCGGTCGAACTCGCATGCGTTGCTATATCAAGCATGTTTGTCAATATTAGTGATCAAAACTATATGTATTGATTTCTAATATACTTATGACTAAGTGTCGGTCTAGGATAGTTAGGAATAGTTGAGCTCCAGACTCCATGGCGATTATCTTGCAAAGAAGAAGAACTACTCAAGGAACTGGTGGAACTTCATCCTACTAAAAGGTATGTGGATACTTGAACCCATCTTGTCACTCAAAATTCTATCTACTCTATCTCCTACTCTTGAGACAACAGTCGTATAAGTATGATAGTTTTCATGCATACACATATGCTATTTCGAGCCGAGTTTACTCGCCTATCTTTTTCTCGGAATACGTGTTGGTAAGCTTTTGCTTTAACCATATTCATCTTTACTCGTGACGAAAGTCACGATGAAGTTTCAATCTTGAAAATAGCTTTGATGACGATAGTCGATTCTTTATGTCTAACGACTATTATAACATTATAGAAAAATGTTTCAATGATTGAAATGTAGAGTTGAGAATATGTAACCACCTATTGATGTGTTTATGGGTGAAAACTATTTCTGTTGGTTTTGGTAATTTTGGGGTGTGTGTGGATGAGAAATGAATCTAAACCCTAAGCAAATGCACTGCACGGGAGTGCTTTCTGATTCGAGAGATCAATCTGTACAATTCTGGCCTAAACCAAGAAATGGCCGTTCCAGACTTGCTTCGGTCTCAAAGTGAAGGAGATGGGGTTGATCTTAGGTAGGTAAGCGAAGAAGGTGTTGAGATTGTGAAGGTGTTGGTTGTTTATGACTTGTATCAGAATATCGAACTGGCTTGCAGGATGTAAGCAATCAGTTCTGTGTGTTTGAATACGTTGTATTAACACTTGGTTTCTGTCTTGTCTGGAAATAGGGAGGTGAACCTATTTATACAAGTCATTGATCCTAACCCACGTCTCTCATGGGAAGTGTAGAAAGTTGAGTGATGGAGTAGTGGGGTTGTGTGTGAGTGATTGCACGATCAAGTCTAGGCCCACTTCTCCCATCATCACTAACCGTCCATGTCTTCCTAACACGTTCTTGTGATGGAGTGTTGCATGCTGCGCATTGTAAGCCGCAAAACCAATACCCCAGTAAGTATCCCCAAGTTTGTGACATGCTTGATGTCTCGAATGTGTGGATCGTGGGACCCACAGGAAGTAGCATGTGATGCTAGGTTAATTAACTAATTTATTTGGAAAGTTGATATTTATAAAATATCGTGTGTATTCTACGCATGTGATGCATCGAATATATTCAATATGCATGAAGCATCGCTGTTTTAAAGCTTAACGGAGTAAGTCACGAATTAAGCGTCTTAAAATTGCATCACGTCCAGCCATCTTCGAGTGACCGTTTAGAGGCCGCATGGGCGAGCCATGACTTGGCCAATCACCCCATGTGGAAGAGTGGTGGACGGTGATCATGACGATGCCTCACTGGTCTCCTAACTCCTATCCTAGGCCGTTCTTCCAAGCTAGCGAAATTGGACGGACGAGATGACTTGCGACCCCCATTTGCGATCGTTGGATTAAGGTTTGGGAGGTGCGCAAGCACCCACTTTCAGCTTAATCCAATTTGAGCTTAGGGGACGACTTTGGAGGGACCGATTGGTCCTGCATGGAGACGGCCCGCCAATGCTCACGTCCATGCTAGCTTGTCTTACGAAGGTGCGATCTAAACCACTCGATTCGACCGGCGAAGAGGAGTGGTCGAGATCTGTTTTCAATAGGAATCATGTGTCACAAAGGATTCCTTAAGGAGGCGTGACATGCCACCTTTGGGCGCACGAATCGAGGCGTCTGGTCCTGCCTTGCTCTGGTCGGTCGAACTTAGAGGTAGACGGGCCCACGGTGATCATGTAGATACTTTATGGACCTCCTTAGTCTATTACTGCACCCTTCATCCAGGCTGGCGAAGATGGACGCTCGTGATCGACGACACATGTAATATACCGCAAACCCTAATTAGGGTTTTGGATCGGTCGTGATCTAGTAACTTCAACCGATCGGTTTTGAGAGTTGCGCTCCTCCCTTGGGGAGGCCGATTGTGTGGGTCTCACATTGGGACGGCGGTGATCATGTGTATACTTGCTCCACGGTCCTGGGTATGATCTAATCCATCCAATCATGCTTGCGAAGTTGGATGGTCGTGATCAATTTGGATGTCCACGGTTTCTTATAGCATCACGCTAGCCATGTTTGGGCAATCGTTTATTGCTCCAAATCTTGGACGTGAGAGAACCGATCAGGTAGGTGGAAAGTGGGTCCGCCAATGGGCGTACCAACACTTCACCGATAGATCGCGGGATAATCCAAGCCGCCCAACCGTGCCTGCGAAGTTGGACGGTCGCGACCTATTTTGAGACTGTTTTTTGACAGTCTTGCGCATGCTAGCCACTCCATGCCTGCTCGACCATCCTTTTCAGGGCTGGCATTTGGCGGCTATTGGGGGTAAGACATGCGTTCGACCAGCCAAGGCATAACCGGGCCCGCTGGTGGTCATTGTGTGATAGTCTGCTCCCACTGAGGATCGTCTAGGCAATCAAATCATGCGGCCAACCTGCGTGGTCATGATTATTTCTGATACTGGCACGAGAAGGTCCAGATTATACTCAATCGGGCTAGTATAACACACCGAGAGGAACGCTCAATCGGGCTAGTATAACACACCAAGAGACTTTACTCAATCGGTCTAGTATAACACACCGAGAGATAGCCTGTACGGGAAATTCATGCATGCCTCACTATTGACACTCGAAGATTCGTGTTACTCTGTTAGGAGCAACAATCAGTCCTCATGCCGCACCAATAGTAAGGGTTCCCGGGAACAACACAGGAAATACAAGGCTAATAAAGCATTAATTAATAATGCTATAAATCCACATAAAATCGGGATTGTTGCCACATGCTCCATTCTAGGTGAATTAATGAAGTGAAGAAGTATTCATCACTCGAATGGCTTTATCCTTTACAGGATGTCAGCCTATTAAAATTCGGCTTTTACAATTTATCCTTTAAACGAAAATCCACCATCAACATTAAGTCCCCTGCCTAGCACACAATGGTTACACTATTGCGGGTAGGTATGAGACGGTGACGTATACAACGTAAAAAAAAAGACAAAGGAAGTTTACCTGGAGGGACTCTGGCCGGCCGTGTTGGCAATCATCTGTGTGAGTAGGCCAGGTGTGACCACGACCTTGGTGGGGCCGATTTCCTCCTTCGGGTATTTGAGCCAAGAAGGGAATAAAACTTGTATGCTCCTCTTCCCATAGAAAACCATGCATGTAACCCTGGACGAATATGGACCCCACCATGTATATGCTTCGACCAACCGTCACCTTGTTGCACGTGTGTGATAGGCATGTGGGTCCGCCTACTCCGCTCAACCGTGGGACTCATCATGCGCCTGCTTGATCGAACGTGGGCTTGCTTTGCCTGCTTCGGTTAAACGTGGGTTCACTGCGTGCCTGCTTCGGTCGAACGTGGGACCCGATGTGAGCAGGCTTGCTTCGAACATGGGCAGCTGTGCATGCTTCGATCAAACACGGGTCCACTGTGTACATGTTTCAAACGTTAGCCCTGTCCCGTTCCTGCTTTTCCCGTACGGTTGATGTGCTTGCTCGAGTGTCATCCTTGCTACTTCGACCAAACACCGACCCTGTTATCTTGACCAAACAACGACCTTGCTTCCTTGACCAAACACCGGCCTTGCTGCCTGCTTCGCTCGAACGTGGGACCCACCGCGTGCCTTCTTTGCTAAAAAATGAACCTTGTATGCTCAAATGTGAATGTGGGTCCTGCAAAAAGCGTTGAAGCAGCTTCTGGAGCGAGCAGGTCCCGTAGAGTGTTGAAGTGTTGAAGCGACTTCTTCTGGAGAGAGCTGAAACTCCTTCTTCTGGAGAGAGAGAGAGCATTTAAGCGGCTTCTGCTTGCGGGAGCGTTGAAGCAAGCTTCTTCAGGAGCAAACTTGAAGCAAGCTTCTTCAGGAGATAGCATTGAAGCAAGCTTCTTCAGGAACAAACTTGAAGCAAGCTTCTTCAGGAACAAACTTGAAGCAAGCTTCTTCAGGAGAGAGCGTTGAAGCGGCTTCTCCTACAACGAACATTGAAGTAGGTTTCTTCAGGAGCGAACTTGAAGCAAGCTTCTTTAGGAGAGAGCGTTGAAGCGGCTTCTCCTAGAGTGAATGTTGAAGCAGGCTTCTTCAGGAGTGAACTTGAAGCAAGCTTCTTCAGGAGAAAACTTGAAGCAAGCTTCTTCAGGAGAGAGCGTTTAAGCGGCTTCTCTTAGAGCAAACGTAGAAGAAGGCTTCTTCAGGAGCAAACTTGAAGCAAGCTTCTTCAGGAGAGTGCGTTTAAGCGGCTTCTCTTAGAGAGAACGTTGAAGCAGGCTTCTTCAGGAGCGAACTTGAAGCGGCTTCTCCTAGAGCGAACATTGAAGCATGCTTATTCTTCAGTTTGATTTACCCTTGCGAATTACATGCTTCCTGACCATCTCTCTCGTGTTGAAGAAGTCCTTGACTCTGTCCGTAGTGGTTACTGCTATGGTGAAGCTCAGGCATTGGCAGTCTTCATATAATGGTAGAGATTGTCTCGTCATTAGAGGGAGAAGCCGGAACCGATGGCTTTCTTGATGTTTCTTCATGGAATAGAGAAGAGGGAGACAGTCCCCTTCCCACGAGTATCCACTGAGCCTTCGACTTGATAGATGTTGTCACGCTAGGTTCATGAGGTCGTCTTTACGTCTGCGTTGCGTTTCATAGACGTCCAGGAATATCACTGGCCTTTGAAAATAATGCTCTCTTGAGTATATCCTCGTCTTTGGACATCTTGGAATGATAACATGCTTGCATCTCTCTAAATTCACCATCTTTGAGATGGGCAGTACTAAGCGGTCCCCAGTCATACTCCTTTGCCATTATCATCTTTGGATCGTGTATTTGAGGAGTAGGGAAGTTCCTTCATGCGAATGACTTAACTAATAGGTTCTGCAAATATGATGAAGCTCTTGAAATGGAGGATCTGTATGTACCTCTTAAGTCCCTGCAGCAGTCGTGGAGCATCCAGCACCTCTTCCTGTGGATCGTCGTTGTTGTAGCATTCCGTTGGGCGGGGAGACTGGGTAACAGTCTCTCCTGCTCATTGCTAACAACGGCGTCAGTATACGGTTTTCCTTTTCTGGTAACGGCTTTCCACAAAAGTCCGTTCCCTCTTAGCGTGAGCGTGGGTTGCGGCTTCACCGGATGAAGAAAAACGCCTTGTCAGCAAAGATGCATCGTGGGGCTTAGCCCTCAATGATGCGAGTCGGTCCTCCTCCTGAATTGACGCCCACGTGGGGAGTGGTATGCAATGAACTTTGTCTGATCGGCTTATCCCTCAATGATGTGAGTCGGTCCTACTCCTGAATTGACGCCCACGTGGGGAGTTGGATGCAATGAACTTTGTCTGATCCTTCCTGCGGAGCTTCTCTTGGTTCATACAATTCCACTCCACATATCGGTGCATAGGGAGACAGCGATGCAGAGATACGAATGACTTCTTTATTCAGCATAGTCTTCAGGCACTGGTGATATGTCGAAGGGACAATCCTACTGTCATGAAGCCACAGTCTCCCCAATATCATGTGGTATTCTGGCTCTTTTTCTATGACTTCGAATTTCACCTTTGACTGGACGGGCCCTACAAATAAATTCAGGTTGACATACCCGTACGTGTTGGCTTGGTTTCCCTCGATGTCTGTCATTGTAGTAGGCTTACGTACGATCTTACCTGCGCGAACCTTGGCTGTCCTGAGAGTCTTGAGAGTAATCACATTCGAAGACGCTCCTGTCTCGATAAGGGCCCTCTTGAACTCTGAATCCTTGATGCGTGCGGTAACGTGTAGGGCACGGTTGTGACCTTCCTCTAGTTGATTGCAGAAAACATCTCCGCCCGCTGATTCTTCGAGAGGTGTAAATGTTCGCATAAACTTTCTACTAGAGAAGCCGCTTCCTGATCCACCGGCCTCTGGTTCATAGTGAAAATATTGACTTGAGAAGGATTGTTGTGAGGATCAGTCCCCAGTGTAGGAGTCTCCATTACAGGACCGCTCACATCTGATGTCATCTTGATGAGGAGATCGAGTACGCTTCTTTGATCAGGTCCATGTAGGCCCGCGCCGTTGAAGTACCTTCTCCGTGTGCGTTGAATGCGTTTCTTGTTGGTCCAGGGGCTGTCGCGGCTCTTGTGGCAATCGATCAGTTAATGTCTTAAGAAAAGTGAGTACCCTTTTCTGAGTTGTAGCCATGTCCGTTTGGGCCCTAGCGAGAACTTCTTGTCTTTCCACCAAATCCACCATGGTAATAGGGGGTTGTCCTCCTCTGGATCCTCCAGCTCCTCGTCCCGATGGACGAGTGGTAGTTTCTCTAGTGACGGATGGAGGCGTTACACTTGAAGAGATGCCAGGGTTTGCGTCTTCTCTGGCTCTGGTGATAGGAGGTGTCACGCCCAATGGAATATCTCCTCCTGCACCGCTGGTGCTGGTAGTAGAGGAAGTAATTCCACGAGATACATTGATGGTATTGACTGGATGCACGGTGACACCGGGATATCAACACCAAGAGTATTGTCAGCGCCAGTCCCGTCAGGATTGGTTGCTGATCCAGACCTAAGATCCACCATTTTCGAAATCAGTAAAATTGAATTGGTATTGAAGAAATTGAATTCACAACCGAGAGATTAATCTCCCACTGTGGTCGCCAATTATTTATGGGTGAAAACTATTTCTGCTGGTTTTGGTAATTTTGGTGTGTGTGTGGATGAGAAATGAATCTAAACCCTAAACAAATGCACTGCACTGGAGTGCTTTCTGATTCGAGAGATCAATCTGTACAATTCTGGCCTAAACCAAGAAATGGCCGTTCCAGACTTGCTTCGGTCACATAGTGAAGGAGATGGGTAGGGCTGTTCATGGTCGGTTTTGGTTCGGTTTCTAGCCAAACCAAAACCGAAACCAATACTATTGGTTTCTAAAAATCTAAATCAAACCAGTCCATTAACCATTGGTTCGGTTTCCAAATGGTTCCAGTTGGTTTCGGTTTGTCCCAGTGGTTTTTGGTTAACCAATAATTATGTCAAACCAAAAAAAAAAACATAAATTTACAGACAAAAAAATCGTAGTTGCCGATAGTATTGCTTTACACAAATTTACAGACAAAAAAAAATAAAAAAATATCAAGAATAGTTAAAGCTTACTCTAATTCTAGAGATCAAAAGAAGATATATAATATATCTTAATTTAGTTATTGACAAATAAAAAAAAAGGAAGGCGGGAAGAAAAAAGTCGAGTAGCAGCAGCTGTAGTTGGGGATGGAGAAGAGAGGGGACTGAGAGAAGGAGAAAGAGAAAGAGGGAGAGTATCATAATGAAATATTAGATTTAGGGTTTCTATTTATCCTCTAGATCAATGGGTAGAATCTAATACTTGTAAATCGACGGTAGAAACTAAGCTTAAAAATTAATCGGTTTTCCAATGGTTTTTGGTTCGGTTTTAGAGGTCAAACCAAACCAAAACCAACACTATCGGTTTCCCACTTTCTACACCGTAACCAATCCATTAGTAAATGGTTCGGTTTGGTTTCTTCCTAATTGGTCTGGTTTGGTCCGGTTCCAGCGGAAAACCGAAACCATGTTCATCCCTAGAGATTGGGTTGATCTTAGGGAGGGAAGCGAAGAAGGTGTTGAGATTGTGAAGGTGTTGGTTGTTTATGACTTGTATCAGAATATCGAACTGGCTTGCAGGATGTAAGCAATCAGCTCTGTGTGTTTGAATACGTTGTATTAACACTTGGTTTCTGTCTTGTCTGGAAATAGAGAGGTGAACCTATTTATACAAGTCATTGAGCCTAACCCACGTCTCTCATGGGAAGTGTAGAAAGTTGAGTGATGGAGTAGTGGGGTTGTGTGTGAGTGATTGCACGATCACGTCTAGGCCCACTTCTCCCATCATCACTAACCGTCCATGTCTTCCTAACACGTTCTTGTGATGGCGTGTTGCATGCTGCGCATTGTAAACCGCCAAAACAATACTCCAGTAAGTATCCCCAAGTTTGTGACATGCTTGATGTCTCGAATGTGTGGATCGTGGGACCCACAGGAAGTAGCATGTGATGCTAGGTTAATTAACTAATTTATTTGGAAAGTTGATATTTTCTGGACCTCCTTAGTCTATTCTTGCACCCTTCATCCAGGATGGAGAAGATGGACGCTCGTGATCGATGACACATGTAATATGCCGCAAACCCTAATTAGGGTTTTGGATCGCTCGTGAGCTAGCAACTTCAACCGATCGGTTTGGAGAGTTGCGCTCCTCCCTTGGGGAGGCCGATTGTGTGGGGCCCACATTGGGCAGACGGTGACCATGTGTATACTTTCTCCACGGTCCTGGGTGTGATCTAAGCCATCCAATCATGCTTTTAAAGTTGGATGGTCTTGATCAATTTGTATTTCCATGGTTTCTTAAAGCATCACGCTAGTCATGTTTGGGCAATCGTTTATTGCTCCATAGCTTGGCCGTGATAGAATCGATCAGGTAGGTGGAAAGTGGGCCCGCCAATGGGAGTACCAACACTTCACCGATAGATCGCGGGACAATCCAAGCCACCCAACCGTGCCTGCGAAGTTGGACGGTCGCGACCTATTTTGAGACCGTTTTTTGACAGTCTTGCGCATGCTAGCCACTCCATGCCTGCTCGACCATCCTCTTCAGGGCTGGCGTTTGGCAGCTATTGGGGGTAAGACATGTGTTCGACCAGCCAGGGCATAACCGGGCCCGCTGGTGGTCATTGTGTGATAGCCTGCTCTCACTGAGAATCGTTTAGGCTATAAAATCATGCGGCCAACCTGCGTGGTCATGATTATTTGTGAGACTGGCACGAGCAGTCCAGATTATACTCAATCAGACTAGTATAACACACTGGGAGGAATGCTCAATCGGGCTAGTGTAACACACTGAGAGACTTTACTCAATCGGGTTAGCATAACACACCGAGAGATAGCCTGTACGGGAATTTCGTGCATGCCTCACTAGTGACACTCGAAGATTCGTATTACTCTATTAGGAGCAACACTCAGTCCTCATGCCGCACCAATAGTAAGGGTTCCCGGGAACAGTACAGGAAATACAAGGCTAATAAAGCATTAATTAATAATGCTATAAATCCACAAAAAATTGGGGTTGTTTCTACATGCTCCTTTCTGGGTGTATTTAATTCACAGGGATTGTTTCCACATGCTCCATTCTTGGTGAATTAATGAAGTGAAGAAGTACGCATCACTCAAATGGCTTTATCCTTTACAGGATGTCAGCCTATTAAAATTCGGCTTTTATAATTTTATCCTATAAACGAAAATCCACCATCAACAGGATGTAAGCATTTAGTGTGTTCGCACATTTGTGTATAAATCCATGTGCCGGAACCCAAGTGCGTGCATATGTGTGCATGCGGTATTGGTTAAGGAGACAGGTTGGGTATGCGTACCCGTATGCATACTAGCGGAAGTTCACGTCCGTGAAATTCTGCTGGGTTTGAAGTTTACGAACTCAAAAACCAGTCACCTTAGATACGTATACCCGTACGCGTACTGGCGGAACTTTTTCACCCGAAAAAGTCTGCTGAGTTTGGAAACTAAAACCAACTCAAAATCCGGTAGTCTAGGTACGCATACGCGTACCGAAGCTGGTTATTTCTCAAATAGGTAGTTCATGGACTTAAAAAAATAAATTATAAGGAATGCAATCTTTGCAAAATATGGGTATATTGGTCATGAATTGATTCCAATGAATCAAAACGATTTTATTTCAATTGTGTCTATGTATAAAGACCTAAGCAATTGAAAAACTCTTGAACTAGTTCTTATGAGTCATTTGAACTAGTTATGAGAAAGATGAATACGGTTGATATGAAAGCACTCATATGGCTAACCATTTGTCAACCATTTGTGAAACAACCAAGTACACGTTTAGGTACGGTTACTCAAACCTAAATGAATACATTTCATTTGTGTGTGAAAAGCTAAGTTTCGATCTAACGGTTGAAAGATATTAGCTTGGATAAATCAGGTTTTTTATCTAATAGTGAATATTGAATGTTTTTTTACCAAGGTAACTTGGATTGCAAACCCTGATTTGAAAACTATATAAGGAGACGTTTAGCAACTATGCAAAACTAATCCCCACACGTCCTGTGTGATACTAGTTGGTTTGCTAGAGTCGATTCTCCTTTAATCGTAGGTTTCTTCTCGAGACCCTGTCGATTAACGACTGAAAGACTTCATTGGGATTGTGAAGACACACGAAACTACTTCTCTTGTAGTTGAGCGATCTGATCTTTCCATTTTCTATCGTACGAGTTCAATTGGAATAATTGACTTGAGATTATATCTCCGATAGGGCAAGATAAAAAGAAATCACAAACATCTTCGTCTCATCATTTTTGATTCCAGAATATCTAGTTTCGCTACCATACGATTTAGATTATTGTGAGGTAATTGATAATACTAGGCTGTTCTTCGGGAATATAAGTCCGGTTTATCAATTGGTTCTTGTTCACCTTGATTTATATCAAAAGACAGAACAAAATTTTTAGGTTTATCTATGGGAGACGGATTTATCTATCTTTGTAGACTTTTCTGTGTGATACAGATTTGTTTATCAAAGTCTTCGACTTTGGGTCGTAGCAACTCTTAGTTGTGGGTGAGATCAACTAAGGGAATCAAGTGCATAGTATCCTCTCGGGATCAGAGACGTAAGGAGCGCAACTGTACCTTGAATCAGTGTCAGATTGATTAGGGTTCAACTACAGTCCAGACCGAAGTTAGTTTGTAGTAGGCTAGGGTCTGTAGCGGCTTAATACAGTGTGGTGTTCAATCTGGACTAGGTCCCGGGGTTTTTCTGCATTTGCGATTTCCTCGTTAACAAAAATTTTGGTGTCTGTGTTATTGCTATTCCGCATTATATTTTGTTATATAATTGAAATATCACAGGTTGTGCGTTTGTATCGATCAATTGTGAAATCCAACCTTTGGTTGTTGATTGGAAATTGATTGATCCTTGGACATTGGTCTTTGGTACCGTCCAAGTTTATCTCTCTTGTACTTAATCGAGACTCGCAGATTGCTTGAGTAAGATTTAAATCAAGATATAGAGATATAAGAACTCTTTGATATACTTTTCTATTGATTGAGTCTAACTGTCTAGTTGATTCTCATAAAAGTATATTGGAGTTAGTCCATACAAATTACTAATCGAAATATTGGGTGAGGTTGTTAGACCCACGCTTTTTCAATAAGAATAAGAATACTCAAACAGCTGATATAAAAAAAGATAAAAATGACTATCTCGTTTACTTGGAATTCTATAAAACCTTCTCTTCATATCACATCACTCTAAATAAATATCTGTTAGTACCTGAAAATTACTTCCAGGTAAAACAAATGTGTCGCTGTGGTACTTTCTGTTTAGGTTCGAAAATCAAAATCGAACAAGACAAGCCTAAACCACGATAGCATCCGTTCCATCCTGCATCGGTCACGATGGAGAGGAAGATGGGTTGATCTTAGGGGAGGGAAACAGAAAAGTTTGAGAATTGGCAATGGTATTGAATTATGTGTGTTGGGTATTGAAAACTATGAAGAATACTGAGCTTTTAGATATGAAAGCTTGTTCTGTTTTCTGAATAGGCTGAGCCACTTATTTATAGTAGTTTATGATACATAATATCAATCTCGTAAGTAGTGGAAGTCGTGGGTTATGGAGAGATGGAGATGATGGTTCAGTGCGAGATAATTTAGGGAAGTTTATGGAAACCCCTTCATATTACGCCCACCATCTCTCCAATTGTTGTAACTACCACACTACTTTAACTTTCACATGGGGTGTTTCCACGCCGCATGTTGTCGTAGACCACCAGACCAATACCCCATGAAGAATCCCCCCACATGATGTATTTTGATACTCCCTCCGTACCAAATTAGATGAGCTAGTTGGAGTTTGCACAATTTTTAAGGCAAGGAGAAAAGGGGAGTATGTTTAAGTATTTTTTTTTTACAATTATACTCTTATGGATAATAACTAGTAAAACTTAGAAATGATTTATCTCTTAAACTATACCATGGTTTTTCGTAAACTTTATACCGTTGAAAAGCATTTTAAAACACCTACATAACGAATATAAACATGACTATTAAATTATACATTTTTCTTATATAAGAATAGTCAATTAAAAGGGTAGTATTAAAAATATCCCCTTGATTAGAGAGATAGCTCATTTATTTTTGGACAAAATTTAAAACCAATTAGCTCATCTAATGTGGGACGAAGGGAGTATTTCTTAGGTGTTTTTGATGAATCATAGATCTCATCTTAATTAGGCTAAATCGTAACCATTGATATGCCATTTGTTTAGGGTGCAATCATTCCTTGTTCTGGCATAAGATATTATGGCAGAAAATAGTGCACAAAGTCTTTCCATGGCCTTGGACTGAGCTGTGATATACGAGAATAGCGCGCGGCATATTTCCATAGCCTTGGCCTAAGATTTGATGACCGAGAATGGCGCATGACACGATTCCATGGCCTTGGCCAAAGTTGTCAAGGTCGGTAACGACGCGCGACTAGGTGCTATGGCCTTGGCCTAAGCTTCCAAGGCAGGTAATGATGCACGTCTACGTGCCATGGCCTTGGCCTAATCTGCCAAGGCCGAGAATGACGCACGGATACGTGCCATGGCTTTGGCCTGAGCTGCCAAGAAGGCCGAGAATGTCGCACGACTACGTGTCATGGCCTTGGCCTGAGCTTCCAAGAAGGCCGAGAATATCGCACGGCTACGTGTCATGGCCTTGGCCTGAGCTGCTAAGGTCGTGAATGTCGCACGACTATGTGCCATGGCCTTGGCCTAAGATGCCAAGGCCGAGAATGTCGCCATGTCCGTGAATAGCGCGTGGCACGGTGCCACGACTTATGATATGGCGTAATGGCGGATATGCCACATGCCATATTTTTCCAAATTGTGTTAGAGACTTGCTTAGTCAGTTATTTTGAAGTGATTTCATCCGAGATATATAAACTAAGGAATGCGTATTTGCAAATCGTGGCTATAATGTTCATGAATCAATTCGAGTGAATCAAAATTGTATTTGTTTCGATTGTGTCTTATATAATTCTATGAGATCTAACCAATTGAAAAACTCTCTAACTAGTTCATTTGAGTCATTTGAACTAGTTATGGTGAAGATGAATAAGGTTGATATGAAAGTGCTCATATGGCTAACCATTGGTTAACTATTGTTAAACTAACTAGGTGTACACATTTAGGTACAGTTACACAAACCCAAATGAACATGCATTTCATTTATGTATAACAAGCTAAGTTCGATCTAACGGTTGAAATATATTAGCTTGAATCTAATCAGTTTTTCATCTAACAGTGAATATTGAATGCTTTGTTACCAAGGTAGCATTGATTGCAAACCCTGATTTTGGAGACTATATAAAGGAGAACTCTGGTAAATGGGAAACCTAATCCCCATACCTCCTGTATGATACTAGTTGTATAAGCTAGATTCGATTCTCCTTTAACCTTAGGTTTCTACCGAGACCCTGTAGGTTAACGACTTGAAGACTTCATTAGGATTGTGAAGCCAGACCCAACTATTTTCTTTGTAGTTACGTGATCTGATCTTGTTATTTCTATCGTGATTGAGTGCAATCGTAAGATTGGCTTGAGATTAATTTCTATGATAGGAAAGATAGAAAAGTAGTCAAAAACATCTCCGTCTCATCGTTTGTGATTCCACAATATCTTGTTTCGCTAGTCGATTAAGATTATTGTGAGGTGATTGATATTTCTAGGTTGTTCTTCGCGAATATAAGTCTGGTATATCAATTGGTTCTTGTTCACATTTTTTAATCAAAAGACGGAACAAAACTCGTAGGTATTTCTGTGGGAGATAGATTTATCTATTCCTGTAGACTTTTCTGTGTGATATAAATTTGTTTATTTAAGTCTTCGACTTTGGGTCGTAGCAACTCTTAGTTGTGGGTGAGATCAGCAAAGGGAATCAAGTGTGTGGTATCCTGCTGGGATCAGAGAAGTAAGGAGCGCAATTGTACCTTGGATAAGTGTGAGATTGATTGGGGTTCAACTATAGTCTAGACCGAAGTTAGTTTGTAGTAGGTTAGTGTCTGTAGCGTCTTAATACGGGTGTGTTCAATCTGGACAAGGTCCCGGGTTTTTTCTGCATTTGCGGTTTCCTCGTTAACAAAAATTCTTGTGTCTGTATTATTTCTTTTCCGCATTATATTTTGTTGTATAATTGAAATATCACAGGTCGTGCATTGAATCGATCAATTGGTAAATCCAACTTTTGGTTGTTGATTGAAATTGATTGATCCTTGAACATTGGTCTTTGGTACCGTTCAAGTAATTTCTCTTGTATTTAATCAGACTCGCAGATTTCTATTTGTTTGAGTAAGGATTGAATCGAGAAATTGAGATATAACTCTTTGATATATTTTTTATTAAGATTGAGTCTAACTGTCTAGTTGATTCTCTTAAAAGTATATTGGAATTAGTCCATACAGATTGCCAAGTGAAATATTGGGTGAGGTTGTTGTACCCCCACTTTTTCACTTGGTATCAGAGCATCCAAACACGTTTAAAGACCTCATATGTCTGTGTTTGTAGCGATCTGACTCTATGGACGGTAGTAATATCTCTGATAAACGCGTCACCAGAAACAAAAGTTCTGTTTCGATAATGTCTATTAAAGATTCTTCAATCTCAAATATAGATGAACCTAGTGTTCTGACGAAACAGACAGACACTGACATGTGTTATCCCGATTACCCTTCAAAAGAGTCTATCTCCGAGGAATGGGAAGCATCTGAAGAGAGTGAATTGATTTTAAACCTTGTTAGAATCCAAGCTGATAGGTTTAATCGGTTGAAAAATAATGTCAATGTTCTTCTTGGTAAAGTAAGAGACTGTGACACTAAAAGGAAAAAATCATTACAAAGAAAATACTGAAGTTCAGTCTTCACGTATCTTACTCGAGGCAAGCCTCAAAAAGGATGCTTTGGAAATCAAACATCGCTTGAGTAAACTCTTGGTTCAAGGATGTTCCAAGAATTCTACTGTACCATCTACTTCTATCACAACTGAAAGAGTTCCAGTTTCAGAAGTAAAACCAGAATCCCTTCCTATTGAAAAAGATGTGCATATAACCTCCTCTAATCAAGGATGTTTCACATCACATGGAAGAAAGAAATCTTCAAACGATAATGTTAAGTCTGTACTATCTAATCACCCTCGTGATCAGACAATATGTCTCTTTTGTGATTCAAAAGGGCATGTTAAGCAAAAAAAGAAACTCTAGGTTGAATAACAATTCCTTTGTTCGACTTCAATACACCTTAGACTTAATCCTCAAAGGTGTAAATGACATTCGTATGTATAAACCAATTGGTTTTAGTACTCACCCTGTGTTTTCTACCAGGAAAGTCGGTTCGATGAGTTCCTCAAATGCCCAGAAGCATAACAGACGACTCAACAAAAATCGTCTAAGAAGAGATCCGGAATCCTCTTCTGTCAAAAAGGTAGATAAGGATACTTTTGATGTGAACAAGGTACCAGAAGAAGGGAGCAAAAATGATGATATGAGAAATAACCTAAAGGTGATAATTGAAGATTATAAAGAAATCGTCAACAGGCTGTCAACTTCCTCTAGTCAAAATTCTTCTGGTAGGAACTCAAACTATGTCTCGTATTTTGATGACACTATGTTTTATGATTTCTCACATCAAAAGGAATTCTTTCCTAGATTCGAAAGGAAAAAGAGACTCAACCGTAGACACAGTTCATTTGATGAGCTTAGGGCTCATACTTGTGTAAAAATCCTGTTGAGTAAGATGTGTTAAAAATCAGGTATACTGTTGGAAAAAATGCTTTCTGTTTAGTTGAGCTATTTTCTTATCGTCCATAGCTAAACTATTGTCTGCAGACAACTTTTCTTAAGTATTGGTTGTGTCTGATATTGTTCTTCTTTTGTTTTCGTTGCAACTATGTTGCATGCTACTTTTGTGCTCTAAATTGTTTCTCTATGAAGATATAAAATTTATTGAGCCAAAAATCTTGTGATAATTTTCACATAGCAAAAATTCTGGCATGTCGTAAAAATACGACATGTTGCGTACCTTTATTATTGGGTCAAGTTGTGTTCGTAGTGATACCCATGTTACTGTCACGAATCAATTTTGGAAACCCTAAAAGTTACCTTCCCTAAGAAACCATTTAAATACCAAATCCTTGAGTCACATACTCTTGGTTGTTTTGTGGTTTGTCAAGAATGTCTTCATCTTCTCGCTCTAGTGATTTTGCAAGAGGATTTCTTGATAAAGATATTGGTTCTGAGTCCAAATGGAGGAAGAAAAGAACCCTTGTAGAAGATGATCATCCTAATGCATCATGTTATTATGCCTATACGCATCAGGACATTGAGAATGAGGATATGGTTTCTGCTGAAGTGGTTCATTATTTTCTTAAATACTTTGAGGATGCAAAACTGCAACTCGTTGAGACTTTGAGGAGTCTTGATGTGTTAAGAACTGAGTTGAAAAAGGTTACTTCTGATCTTGGTCTCATAAAGACACATGTAAAGAATTTCTTAATGAGGACATCTTCTCTGAAGATGCAGTGGATGCTGTCAATTACAAGCTCAAAGATCTCAAGGCTCGTGAGGATTCCGAAATGTCTATTTGAAGTCAGTTCGTGTTCGGTTTTGGTGATTTATGAGTCTTTCTTTGTTTATTAGCTTGTTGATTTTCTTTTGTCTAGGAAAACTTCTTATGAGAATTTTATTCTTGTGTTTTTAAGAAGAATAACTAGAGTTTGGAATAGCCATTATTGTGATCACACATAGCTATGTCCAACGATGTTTTTAGATTTATTTTTTTAAATTCTAAAGTTTATTGGAAGATGATTTTTGCAGTATTAATCTTTATGATTTCATATATTGCAACTTGTTATGGGATATGTGTGTATGCGTCCATGAACTATGATTGTCCCATACGTGGTCAAAAGTTAAGTCCTTAATATGTCGATATGCAAGTATTGAGAAAAGACTGAATGAACTTTTGACAAACAAAAGTTAAGCCTATTATGTCATTATGCAAATATTGATGGAAGATAGGATGAGCTTTTGTTTACAAAGATTAAGTCTATTATATGTCATTCTGCAAATAGTGATGAAAGATAGAATGAATCTTTGTTTATTCTGCAATATTGATCTTCCCTGATCCATATTTTTATGTATATATTGTGCGGCTCCGTAAGTTCTCTTATGTTAAGCATTCCGATTAAATTAATCATGGGTTCTCTTGTGGTTAATTTAATTGAGTATTTTGGATACAAATTCATGGTTCATGTGATTTGTTAATATCCAAAGAAATCCTTCTTTTCTTGTGAAATTAAGGTCGCTCTTGTTTTTCTTTCGGGAATGACATTTTATGGGGGAGAGTTCTTAATTGAACTTGTGCTTAATTGCCAAATCTTTGTGGGGAGTGCGGCTGTGGAATATTATAGGGGTTATCTTGTATCTTTATGAACTCCTTGATGAATGCATTTAGTTTCGGCTATATGATTGCATCTAAAAGTTGATATGTGTTTTCTTTTGGTCATGAAGTGTCTCTATGAAAATTTCATTAGGATCCCACTAGTTTTCGTACCTTTGTAAATTTTATTGACAAAAAGGGGGAGAATTAATATGTAGTTCACACTACAAATACATATGGTTTTCAAATAATTATGTAAGGGGGAGTGGTTTTCATGTGAGATGAAGTATTGACTAAGGGGGATGATACATATCACCATAGTATTGTTGTCAAAGTTGTGATACAATTGAACTGTGATGTTGTGTAATAATACTATGATACTGTGTAGCAATGATTGGGAGCTTTTGTTTTCTCATTTTTATGGCTACGAATCTTCAACAACGATGACGCTGATTTGAATATCTTTGGAATCATTTGAGTACTTGGAAGTGACGAAAATTTCGAGTAATGTTGAAGAACCAAGGAGATCATGCATGTGGCAGAGAAGCTGCAAAGCTTATTTATTTTGTATTCCATATGTATTGATAGTTTTATCACTAAAATTGACAAAGGGGGAAATTTTTATAGCACTGCTCAGTCGAACTCGCAAGTGTTGCTATCTCAAGCTTGTTTGTCAAGTTTAGTTGCCAAAACTATAAGTCTTGATTTCTAGTCTACTTATAGCTAAGTCTCGGACTAGGATAGAAAGTGTAGTTGAGCTCTAGACTCCACGACGTTCATCATGCAAAGACGAAAAACTACTCAAGGAACTGGTGGAACTTCATCGACTAAAAGGTATGTGGAGACTTGAACTTATCTATCTACTCAAAAGACTTGAAAAACTATATATACTTCGATTATACACATTTTCTATTTCGAGTCGAGTCTATCTGGCTTATCTGTTTCTCGAAATATGTGTTGGTAAGCTTTCGCTTTGTCCAAGTTCATCCTTTACAAGTGACGAAAGTCATGTTGAGTATTTCAATATCTTGAAAATCGCTTTGATGAAAAATAGTGTGTGAATAACCTCTATTTAACATCCTCTAAGAGTGTTTCAATGATTGAAAGGAGAGTTTAGAATATATAACCTTGAATGAATATAAACATTGTATGTGAACTCATACTTGTGTAAGTCCAAAATCCTTGAACTAAAGTATGCGTACTTTACTGGTTTAGGATGTCCGGAAGCTAAGTCTGCGTACCCGTACGCGTACTGCTGGAAGTTCACATCCCGTGAATTTCTGCTGGAGTTTGTGAATTGAAAACAAACTCAATCCGGGTATTTAAGTATGCGTACCAGTATGCATACTTGATTGGGTTATATTCTAAAAACGATTTATTCATGAACTAAGACATATATAAACTAAGGAATGCATATTTGCAAACCGCGGCTATAATGTTCAAGAATCGATTCGAGTGAATTAAAATCGTTTTTGCTTCGATTGTGTCTTATATACTTCTATGAGATCTAAGAAATTGAACAACTCTCTAACTAGTTCTTTTGAGTCATTTGAACTAGTTATGGTGAAGATGAATAAGTTTGATATGAAAGTGCTCATATGGCTAACCATTGGTTAACTACTGTTGAACCAACGACTTGTACATGTTTAGGTACGGTTACACAAACCTAAATAAACGTGCATTTCTTTTGTTATGACAATCTAAGTTCGATCTAACAGTTGAAAGATATTAGCTTGAATCTAATCAGAGTTTCATCTAACGGTGAATATTGAATGCTTTGTTACCAAGGTAACATTGATTGCAAACCCTGATTTGGAGACTATATAAAGGAGAACTATAGCAACTGGGAAACCTAATACTCACACCTCCTGTGTGATACTAGTTGTATAAGCTAGAGTCGATTCTACTTTAAGCTTAGGTTTCTACCGAGACCCTGTAGGTTAATGACTAAAACACTGCATTGGGATTGTGAAACCAGACCCAACTATTTTCTTTGTAGGTGCGTGATCTGATCTTGCTGTTTCTATCATGATTGAGTGCTATCGTAAGACTAGCTTGAGATTAATTTCTCCGATAGGCAAGTTTGAAAAGTAGCCACAAATATCTTCATCTCATCGTTTGTGATTCCACAATATCTTGTTTCGCTAGTCGATTAAGATTATTGTGAGGTGGTTGATATTTCTAGGCTGTTCTTCGGGAATATAAGTCTGGTATATCAATTGGTTCCTGTTCACCTTTTTTGTTATCAAAAGACGGAACAAAACTCGTAGGTATTTCTGTGGGAGACAAATTTATCTATTCCTGTAGACTTTTCTGTGTGATACAGATTTGTTTATTTAAGTCTTCGATTTTGGTTCGTAACAACTCTTAGTTGTGGGTGAGATCAGCTAAGGGAATCAAGTGCGTAGTATCCTGCTGGGATCAGAGACGTTAGGAGCGCAGCTGTACCTTGGATCAGTGTGAGATTGATTGGGGTTCAACTACAGTCCTGACCGAAGTTAGTTTGTAGTAGGCTAGTGTCTGTAGCGGCTTAATACAATGTGTGTTCAATCTGGACTACGTCTCGGGGTTTTTCTGCATTTGCGGTTTCCTCATTAACAAAATTTCTGGTGTCTATGTTATTTCTTTTCCGCATTATATTTTGTTATATAATTGAAATATCACAGGTTGTGCGTTGAATCGATCAATTGGTAAATCCAACCCTTGGATGTTGATTGAAATTGATTGATCCTTGAACATTGGTCTTTGGTACCATTCAAGTGATTTCTCTTGTATTTATTCAGACTCGCAGATTTCTATTTGTTTGAGTAAGGATTGAATCTAGAAACTGAGATATAACTCTTTGATATACTTGTATTAAGATTTAGTCTAATTGTCTAGTTGATTCTCTTAAAGTATATTGGAGTTAGTCCATACAGATTGCTAAGCGAAATATTGGGTGAGGTTGTTGCACCCCCACTTTTTCACATATTGGTACTGAAATACTCCATATATATATATAATGCGACGGTTAAACCGGATGTTGTATATGTATTACTGATTCTCTTGCAGAATACGAGTTATAGATACAAATCCTTAATTTTGATGTTGGGTCAGGGATTCTTATATCACACTTCTGCAACCAGGGTAGAGCAATTTTACAATTTATGTCCTTGTAAAAAGCTCTCCATCAACAATATCTTGCATGTCCCTCGATCTATTACTAACCTTTTCTCGATAAATAAGTTTACCAATGATGTAAATTACATCACAACCTTTTATGTTGCCTATACAATGTTAGATATTCAAATCGGGTGAATTTCACTACAGGAACCACATGAAAATGGTCTAACGACTCCATACATATTCACTAACTTTTAGCACTAACACAATCAATCCTGCCATTTGACATCGCAGACTAGCGCATCTTTCTTTTAAAACTCTTTAAGAGTGTGTAATTTCTATTTCATATGGTCATGTACTATATGTTTGAAGGGTTCATTTAGGAAGGTCACATAATAACTTGGTTTATCCACTAGTTGTACTACTAAATCTATAGAGATTTTGCATATGGATTTATGAGGTCCTTCCCCTGTTATTTCAAATAGAGAATATATATTTACTTTGTTAATATATCTATTATTAATATAATTTTTCCTGGCGTTTAATATAATTGTATTACTATATTCTATAACTCAAAGATCAAGTAGGATAAGGTGGTGGTCTATGGCGAGTTCGTAAATAATGAGCTGGTTATATTTTCCTCTCATCTCAAGACATTAAGCACAAGGCTACATATACTCACACCTCTGAGCAGAATGGTGTTGTAGAGGTTAAACATAGGTAAATCTTGGACAATTGAAGAATTTTTTTAATTAACGATTATTTACTAGGTTCTTTTATGACTATTCTTTTAAGGGTATAAGGCTTAGTCCTATAGGCTAGATATCTAGCTGCTAAATTGGTCATCCACGTCAGATATGACAACCTCCTAAGTCTTATGGTGTTGCTAATCTAGCAGCTAGATACGCAGAACGAAACAACTTCCATACATATTTTCTTCTAACGCTGAATGAAATAGCGTCTCAAACATTAAAAAAAGGCATGTACTTTCGTGTAGTTGAGTATGCTCCACTGCTTTAGATTAAAAAAATGTTAAAATAATTAAAAGCAAAGAAAGACTACTGATACATGCATAGAGGGACAAACCCACTTACTCTTCGTCGGAACCCAACATACACGTGTCACGAGGTGGTATGTTTCCATCAAAAATATTTACTTTAAAATCATTCAGCGCTGAATGGATCAGCGTCGGGACCACTTTTTGATCGATGAACGGTTCAGCATTTCAATCTCGCTGATAGTTGGACTGCGAGCACTTGATAGGAGAGAGAACTATCAACTATCAGTGTTAACTTTTTTCCCACAATTTTTTCTTGATTTGCAACACTTTTTGGCCAATCTAGCAGTCTAATCTAGCCCATAGAAGTTAGCCTAAGTGAGAGAGTAGTGAGAGCCTAATCCTAGCCATAACGTGCCCAACTTCCCTTAGAAGTAAGAGAGAGAAAGAGGACAAGGAGAGAGAAAAGGAGAAGAAGAAAAAAAATCCCTTTCAAAGTATCATGAACTCTTTTGTTTATACAACTTTGTCTCTTATTTCATGACGACACATGTCCACTTGCTACTCTTATTATCAAATTACATTTTACTCTTAGATATTATACTTAGGGTTGGACCAAGTCCCTTTTTGGACCGATTTCAGTCCCCCAAGTCCTCAGTACCCTTGGGATTTCAAATGACGTAATGACCTTTTGACCCAAGTGTTGAATTTCTATGTATCAACAACTATTAATTATGGTATCAATATGTAACATGTCAGATCTCTTGACTCTATTTTTCCATATGATAAACTGCTTGATAAAACAACCAAATTATTCTCTTTTTGGAAGCTCTAGTTGTTCTTGTTTTCCCTAGTAAGAACGTGGGTTTCTTGAAGTTCACATTGTGTGTTTATGGGTATAATGCAAAGAAAGAAAGGTGATAGATGCCTTGAGACCGCGACTGAGAAAGTATTTGATTCTAGGCATGTAATCTTCGTTGAGGCTAAGTTTCCTTAAGGCTCATGAGCTAAATAATGTATCATCAACCTCACCTTATTTTCTTTCTTCTGAGATATTTTGACAAGTGCATAATTTACCTTACTTTTGGTATATATGTCATTCATTTGTTAGTATTCATGTAAATTGTATAGTTGCCTTTGTTTTTTATTTACATGTCTAAACAAGTTGAATCATCAAGAACAGATGAAAAGACATTAAACAGACAAAAAAGTAAAATTTCTACAAAGAGGAGAGAACCCCAAGGATAATGTATGAAGAAAGAAGGGAAAAATATAATAAGTTTTAGAACCCATCCTTCATGGCTCCGGAATCATAATCATTATGTTGTTGGATATGTAACAGAAATGCATTTCAAGGATATATGAGAAACAAAGGAATATGGTTGGAACTCAACCTTTATGGTTTCAGAACCAAGCAAGATCATTACGTAACAAAAGAAAGAAAAAAAACCTAGTTTAATTGGGGGCCATAACTTCCAATTGGGGGCCATGGAATTTTGTTTGCCCCCCAAAATTTTCAGGGGTGTAAATATCGCAATATGAATATACTATTTTACCCTTCACTAATCGAAAATAAGTTTCACTAATTAAGGCCCCTAATCTATATACCCTAATTAAATCAAAGAGAAAATCAGTTTCTCTTTTATCTTCATCTTCCTCTCCTCCCTTTCTCTTCTCCACCTCCACCATTAACGACTCCACCTCCACCGAGGAAAATTCTTCGAACCGATTCATCGCGTAATCGTCGATGATAAAACTTTAATCGACGATTAACGTCTTCTACAAATATGGCTAAAACAAAGCAAACCGCTCGCAAAGCATTTCAAATTCCTAATCTTGTAGATACGGTGAATGCAAAGGTGTACGTGCGAAGAGCTCCTGAAGCAAGCAAATCGAAACCCAAAAAGGGAATGGCTCCAATTAGAGGGTACGTGAACTTAAACCCACCTCCTATTCGATGTTTTGGTTGTTTTTTAATTGTGTAATCGATATTGGTAACTGAAAAATAGAAGTTACAGAGTGAGAGTCGTTAGTATCGAAGAAATAATACCCTAACGACTCTTACATTGCATGCTTTTTCTATGAAAAATCGTTAACCTGTTAGTGTAAATATGACGACCCTTGTTATGCTACTTCGACCTTTTGTGACCTAGAATAGGGTCGTCGCCATATTAGGTTGAAGATGACGACTGTAGTTTGACGACCCCAAATTAGTGCGTAACGACTCTGGGTTGAACTTGAACTTCCTTCTGTTGGAGAAAACGATAGAGTCGTCAGTAGTATATAATCCCTAGACTAGAGTCGTCAGTAATCTATAATCCCTAGAGTCGTCATCTGTTTTAAAGGGTCGGCAGTTACTTGTTTGACGACCCAAGTTTAATTTTTAACGACCCTTTAAGGACCAAAATCATCCTCACTGTCCAATTTTTGCAAAGAGTTGTTACCTTATAAATTACAGTCGTTACTTTGTAATGAAGAGTCATTAGTTTGTTAGAGCATATCATTGACGTCTCTTTAACTGATAGAGATAAAGTTGATGTCTTATAAAAAAAAATCGTGTTTGGAATGTAGTGACAAGAAAATGAAAGACAAGGTTGAAATCACGATAACTCCTCCTTCGAAACCTCCCCGCAACGATAAATACTTACTTGCCGGTCCATTGCGCGGAAGAATGCCGAGTGAGGTATCATTTTCTATCACCGAACCAAGAGACAAAGGTAATGAGTTGTCCGATTCGTCAGAATCAGACACTCCTGTTGTTTCAGCTAACACTATTGCTGAAGAAAAGGATGAACAAGAAGAAGAGCAAGTAGAGGAGGAACATGTTATAGAACATGAGATACAAGAAGAAGAGATTCAAGAAGAAGAAGAGGAACAAGAAGAAGAGCAAGAAGAGGAGGAAGAGGGTGAAGGTAATAGTAGTGGTGATGATGAGGATGATGGTAATGAGGAGGAACAACATAAAGGTAATAATGGCGGTGATGATAATGATGACGAGGAGGAAGAAAATGAAGGTAATGATGATGAAAATGATGAAGGTGGTGATGATGGTAAAACCACTGTTGAGGATAAGGAAGAGAATGCAAAAGCGAAAAATCCGGTAAAGAGGGTTAAGAAGGATGAAACAAATATTGCACCCAGTGCGAGACACGTTCCCGCTACTCATTTGATGTTGCCTCCTCTTCGAGGTGGTAAACTTAGAGGAGAACCTAGAGATGGGGGCAAAGTTCTATTTGGATATCATGGATCGTGGGCTCATTGCATTAGTGAGATAATCGTAAGAATCCCAAATTTGCTTGTTATTTGATTAGTTGGTGTTAACTTGTTTATGTTTTGTTTTTTAAATACGTGTTTGTTTATGTTTTGTAGGATCATAAGGATGTCGCACGTCATTTCCGGCACCAATCTTCTTTCAAGAAAATGGAGTTGTGGCCGCTAGAAGGTGAATGTGCAAGAGTTAGAGATTTGGTTGAAACCACAGGTTTGTACAATGTCGTTCTGAACTCTGTGATTGCGTATGACAAGGTCGCAGTATCTAGTTTCTGTGAAAGGTATCACGCTGAAGTCGACACATTCCAACTTCCTTTTGGTAAGATGGATATAACTCCTGATGACGCAGAACATATATTAGGGCTGCAGGTCGAAGGCAAATCAACCGGTGAGAAGTTTAAGAGAAGGCCTAGTTGGGAAGACATCTATATATGGACCAAGAGCTTGTTTGGATGGGATTCCGAGAAGACTAATGGGCTTTTCGAGAAGGGACCTAAGTACCCGAAGAAAGAGTTCAAACTTGTAGATATTAAGAACATGTTTTCTGGGACAGAAAAGAAGGAAAAAGAATGAGGTCTCTCTGATATGGAATGTCGCTATGCGGTGGCTGGGTATTTGTTGTATGTCCTTGCGTCGGTTATATTTCCTGACAGCAAAGGTAACCGGGTGAGCACCAACCTTCTTCAGCTTTTGGATCCCTTGGAAGATGTGAGCAACTACTCTTGGGGGACTACCATAATTGCACACCTGAATGGTCAGCTTTCTCAGGGATCTCGCAAACTAACTTCTCAAATTAATGGGAATTTGGCTCTAATCCCAGGTATTTGGATTGATGAAAGTTTTCTTATTTTTGTACATTTTAAAATTGAATTATTTATGTTTATTTCATCGGTTGCTATAGGTGTGGATTTATGATCATTTCCCATCACTGATCAAAGATAATGAAGATGTGGAACTCAACCTACAATGGAGCAAAGGTAGTCCAACGGGAACCAAATACCTGTTCACTGGTTCTCAAGATAGGAACAAACTGACGCGTTGATACAAATGCGTCAAAAACTTGACAATATCACGGCTAAATAGGTAGTCTTCAATCCGTACAAGAATAATAGAGTTGGCGCAATGGAAGATGTCGTGTATTACCATGGCCCTTTGTTTCACCCTAACGGTTTTTCGATGTACAATTCGATAAGAATCATGCGTCAACTTGGTTTTATTCAAGATTCACCCGATGGGGATTATGTACCTCCGTTCAAGCACAAGTTGGAAAAGTGCGAGGCTGACGAAGCGGGTATAAAGGTGGCTTATGAACCTGAAGTTGATGTCAAGCATTGGAATGATAGACACTCTAGGCTTGTAGACATCTCATGGTGGGTGCATGCGGATGAAGGTCATGAGGAAACACCGGATTACGTCGAATGGTATGAAGGCTTCTCCCATTGTAGGGTGATATGGGTATATCCGACTCCGGGTAGGAGGACCAACAGAGCATCCACCTCTTCTTCTTCTCAAGTCGATAGTAGAGATGCTACATCCATTCTGACACTAGTGGTGAGTATTTAATTTTGTAATTGTGTTATTCATCTACATATAAGAGAGTTAATGTGAAATTGTTTTTGAATGCATATAGAGGGAGAGAATGAAGCTTCTTGTCAAGGATTTTTGTTGCTCGGCTGACAAAGGGGAAGTGATGGATCCTGCGACGCAACGTCGGTACGCTGATTACTGCACGCACATTGAAAATCCCAATGCAAAGAAGATGTTCAAGGATCTGGCTAAGGAAAGTAAGAGGAGCCGGAAATCACGTAGCCAAAGAGCACAAGAAGTTGTTGAGCATGGCCAAAGTATCCAACATCATGATGAACATCCCTCAGAGGTACAAGAAATTACTAGAGAAGATGTTGGTTCTCCAGAGGGTGCTCCTCCTAAGAAAAGCCGGAGAGTTAGCAGGTCAGGGAGGCAGTAAGGTGGTGGTCGAGGTCGAGATGGTCGACCTCAACTTATGTTAATTTTACTCTATGAATTGAACTTAAGTGTGTGTTGAAACAACTTATGTGTTTGGTTTGGAGTCTTTTTTTCGAGTACTTTTATGTTTGGTAACTCATGTGTTTGTTGAAAATACTATGTTTTCAAGCATGCTCGTTAGAACCATGTAGTACTCTAATGCAGATAACATTTTCCTTCCTCATACCAAGGGTCGTCATCTTCGTTTCATAGTAATTTGACGACCCTAATTGTATTTACCACTTCAACACACAGAGTCGTTAATATCCTCAAATAGAGATCTAACGACCATTTTTCCCAAAACATCCAGGAGATGGAAAGAATATTTCTGGATAGAGTCGTCAGTGTTTATAATGAAATCAATGACGACCCTTGGTTAAAAAAATATATCCAGGAGGTTTAAATTTATTTGGCTAGAGTCGTTAGCTTTTTCATGTCAATGACGACTGTTTGTTGGATTTAGGAGTCGTTACTCTGCTATGGATACCTGTGACGACTCTCATTTTGAAACTAGAAAGGATTTTGATTTCATTAGGAAAATAACATTACATCTATCTCGTATTACATAAGAGTTAATATGGGTATTCTTGAAGTTGATGCATCAAATGTTCGTCAATGAACCTTCTCGCTCGACGATAAAACGTTGCATATTCTTTATGGTGAATGGAACTTAGTTTCCCCATTACGTATTGTCCATAACCCATCGAAACGTCCAGATGAAATTAAACGAGGAATGTTATAACTTTGAAGCATGACAGAAGTATAAATATTAACGTAATACTCACTTTTTCCTTAAGAGGAGCTCTTGGATGGCGAAGTAGATCCCAACAGTCTGTTTTTTTTTTTGAAATTCAAAATAAGGGTCGTTAGTTTAGTTTTTACACAAGATGACGACTCTGGAGATAACCAGAGTCGTCATTTTTTTACTAAAACTGATAACGACTCTTTATGAAAACATTACATGTTATTGTTCTTTCCGGTGCGAGATTTAACTACCATTACAGCTTCGATGTGATGAAACTGCTCTCCTCTCCATTTGGTATATTCTTTTTGGGCTGCACGTCTATCGCCTTTGTGCCTCGCGAGAAACTCGTTGTACTTGTTGCACAATCTCATAACGTGAATTGTCCTATCACGAATGTGGGACGGTTCATAATCATACGTAGATGCGCGTGGGAATTAAGGAAAGGACCGCAACCAACGTTTATCCAAAATATGCTTTCATCTTTTTCTTCTTCGTCAAGATCTTTGACGTTGTAATAGTTTTTAACCCATTCGGTCTCTTCCTCGACTTGCTTGAATACTTCCCGGAGATGCGCTTGTTCTTTTTCCCGTTTTTCAGCCTCGCGCATCTCTAATTCTTCCTTTGTAGGATATGACGTAACGACTCTTAGTTTTTTGCATCTTCTAAGTATGCTTTCAATTGATGAAGGAGTTGCCATTAAAAAAAAGCTTTCATGAGGTTGTTTTCAATTGATTTTGCACCTTGATATGTTCCTCTACTTATAGAATAATTTGTAACGACTATTTTTTATGGGAATTAGTGTATAGAAAAAGAGCCGTTGGGGGTTTTTGCAAACAGTTGTCATTGTATACACTATCAATATGACGACTGTTGTATAATCCACTACAGTCATTTAGGTATCTGAATATATAACTGACGTCCCTATGTTGAAAAACCTTCCAGGAGACAACCTAATTTGGACCATTAGAGTCGTTAGGGTATCTGAAAATACCAATGACGACCCTATGTTGGGAAAACATCCAGGAGACAACCTAATTTGGGCCATTAGAGTCGTTAGGGTATCTGAAAATATGACTGACGACCCTATGTTGGGAAAACATCCGGGAGACAACCTAATTTGGGCCGTTAGAGTCGTTAGGGTATCTGAAAATATGACTGACTCTTATGCCGCAAGATAAAACGTATTTTGACCATTAGAGTCCAAGTTAGGAAAACATCCATAAGTTTAACTGATTCTTATGCCGCAAGATAAAACGCATTGTATTCATTATGCATTCTTCAAAATACAAATATTAGGATTCAGGATACAACCATTATCAAAAAGTATGCTTAAAAATGCAATGCATAGTTTTGAATGTACATATTGTCTCACGATTCATCTCCCATGTCTACGTAAACCGGGTTGGGTCCATAGCATTCCAAAGGTTCATTCCATACTCGTACTGATTTGTCCACTCCTTGGTGTAGTCTCCCCAATCACCATAGGCCACCCGTGGTAAAGGACATTCTTCGGAAGTCTTCAAACTTATGTAATGGTTATTGTTGACATGTTCCATTACAATTCTTCTTTTCTTTATCTCCGCGTCACACCTAGTTCTTGAGGGTACGTACATACAAGACGCTCCGGGGAAGCCTTTGCTGAATACAATTACCGCACAAGTGAATGTGTCCGCTAAGAGTTGACCACCAAAAGGCATTTGCATCCAAAACTTATAACCGGACTTTTTCGACCCCGTCTTCCATTTCACGTTACAAACCAACTCCCTAAACTTCATTTCCCTCTCTTTTGGATCTCTTTCCATGAGCATTGTCAAATACAGTTGTTTGTCCTGAACAACCTTTTCTGCCATTTTTTTCCTTGCATATTAGATTTGGGTGAGATTAAGTTATTCGGCCTCGTTGAAATTCCCTAATTGTTCCGTTGCAACATGGTAACCACAATTTCCATCGCCGTCAACGTCGTCGGTGGATATAAGGTGATCCAAGATGACGTGAGGAAGTTTATCGTGTACTCTTTATACAAAATATAAGTAACACGATGTGGTCTTCCTTGAGAATCTCTAGGGGTGCGCGGATTTCCCTTAATTCCTCTTATGGTCACCATTCTGCTAGTTTGGATTTTCTGGGTACCGACCACATGCTCTGCAACATCCATGTCTTCCATTCGTTTCACTTCTGTTTCACTTTGGGTCAAATCATCCTTTTTTGGTCGACCCTTTGCCTTGGGGAGGAGAGACTTCTCATACTCAGTATATTCCGCCTGGACATAATCATGACGTGACGGGTCACTTTTGCAACTCTTGGCCGCCTTCACGGTTTCTCTAAATGATTTTTTTGTTGTTGGTCTGCCCGGTGGTTTTTGTTTGATTGGCTCTTCTTCTACTCCCAATCTCTTACGGGCAGCCGACCACAAATTAGAAACCAATATATGTCTTCCTGCACAATGCGCTTTTTGATATTTCTCACTGATATACTTGCCAATCTCAAGGTCTCCAAATTGTTAATCAGCGGCTCCTGTGGGATTAGGGGTGAATGAAAGTTGCTTCCAAAAATGATCGATATCTTCAATAGGAATGAGCGACTTGTAACCACCAAGCTTATGTCTACATGGGAGGCCAAGCCACGTCTCAGTTGTACAATTACAGTTCATCACTTTTCCAATTGAAGATTTTTCTCGAAATCTGTGAAGTTCAGCCATCATATGCTTTATTGCCCACCATGACACTTGGTGCGAAACCCCGCGTAGCAATTGTTTGTCTTCCAGGTATTGCTTCAAAAAACGGTCCTTACTATACTGCATCTGAGTCACTATCTTGCTAAGATCATCCTGGGCGTGCTCATGAATAGCTTCCTGTACAGTAACTACCCCACCAGTGTTTTCTCGAAGAATTTTCTTCAAACGTCCATGGGACTGCTCTGCGATACTGGTGGACTCATTTTGGTAGTGCTTGTACTTATTGGTCCATGCATAAACAAACTTCTCCTTCCAAGGATTCAACCAGGTATCTTGGCAATAGTCGACCACCTTCTTATAATCCGTACTCCAAACATCGATGAACTTTTGCAAATTTGAATAGTACTTTACTTCGGTCTTCGAATGGGCCAAAAGGTCCCAATCTTTGCATAAATCCTCCCATACATCCCCCTCTTCATCAAATTTTTCCTTGGTTTTCTTTTTCTCTTCCGCTATATCTTTTTTTGAAAGTTTACTAAGACGCTCGTCTTCCTCCTTGGAACGTTGATTACCCTTTGCAGGTTTGATCTTTTGGATTTGATTCTTGCAATTATTAAAAAGATTCTTTTGGATGTGCCACGTACAAAGAAAATGTTGAGCAAGGGAAAAAACTTGACGAACGCCACTCATGACTGCAAAATCCCTATCCGTAAATATAACCTGCGGTGTCTCTTCGCTACGGTAAATCAACTTAACTTGTTCCAAAGCCCAAACATAGTCTTCTATTTCTTCCTTTTCCATAAAGCACCATGCCACAGTGAATGATTGCTTATCCGAAGTATGACTAGCCACGTTCAACAACGGCATGTTATACTTGCTGGTTTTATAGATGCAATCTATGAAAAAGACCTGGTAAAAGCACTGTGCCAAATCCATCATCCTAGGATGGGCAAGAAAAATATGAGTCACTTTGTCGCCCGGACCGACCCTTGTTTGCATGGCATAGTTATGTTTTTCTGCCAACCACTCTGATTGTTGCATAATTAATCTACCATCCCATTCAGTTCTCTTGATCGTTGCTTTGGCAGCGTATATTGTGGAAAGAATAGAAAAGTTTGACTTATCTTCCGCCTTTATTGCATTTAGAATCTTAAGGAGCCTACATCGATTCATCTGCCAAACCTTTTCCATTTGATGTGGTTTCAATCGGGAATATGCTGGGTGCCCTAAAAGAGTACTATGTGGAGGATGGTTGTGACGACCATCCGGAATACTATACATCCACCATAGTAGAGTTTCGGGATGCCTTTTGAAAACAATCATGAAGGGGCATTTTATCTTCTTCGACGAAGTTTTGTAGACCCTCGTCGTCTTCTTCACATGCTTGTAGTTCTTCCCTTTGTGACTTTCTTCCTTATCCCCCGCTCTCAGCATACCATCTCCATTTGCTTACAGTCAACGTGTTTGCTTTGAACAATTACGCACATATTCTCTTTTGCCTTGGAAATAATCCATTACTTGACCTCAGCCTTTGTTTTCCACGTCTACATTAAACAAATAACATGTTCATTATAAAACACTAATTAAACAATTTTCGTATGGATATACATTGACTCAAACAATAAAAACGTACCAAATCGGTCATATATGCTTGGGAGGTATCCGGGCCGAAATTGTCGAGGGGTTCAGGTTGAGAGCTCACCCGTACAACCAACTACAAAAAAAAGAACAACAAATTCAGTATAGGGACGTCACTCTGTAAGATGTTAATATGACGACCCAGACAGTCGTCAGCATAATTTACAGGAGAACGACTCTTTAAGTCGCCACCCAGATTTTCTGTAGACAAACGACCCTTTTCTCGACGTATGACGACTCTTTTTTATAAAATGACGACTCTACATTGATAGATATAGCCAACTCTACCCAGTTTTCACCTTGAATCGTCACCTTGTATATATATAAAATAACGACTCTAAGAGTCGTTCTCTGGTAAATATGAAGAGTCGTTTGGTTTTAATCTTTACGGATTAACGATTCTGTTAGTGGTCACATTTATTTTTGAATTTAACTCAACCAAATGTGGTTGAGGCAGTTTGGTCGCTCCATTCTATATATATAGGCCCATATCTCACCTATTCCATATCAAAACCCTAATTATCAACCTCCTCTTTTCCTTCTCATTTAACTACCATTTAAGAGCAAAAAAAAGAGAAATATCATGACTCCATTCACTAATGAAGAGAATTGTGCCATTACAAGAGTTTGGAAAACAGTCACTAACCACTTTGAAAGTCTAGAGAAAGACATTGATGAAACATCGGATGCTTGCTGGAACCGCGTATTCATCGTTTTTGTGGCGTTGGACGGAAATTGCAACTCAAGGTCTTTGAAACAAGTCAAGGAACGCTTCCAGAAGATACAATTCGAGTGTGATGTTTTGAAAAGAGAACTTAAGGCTGTTAGGGAAGCCTTTCCGGATATGCTGAGTGTTGTAAGAGTAAGTATTTGAACAAGAGGTAAAACTTATAAAAAACTTTGATCGATACTAACTAAGTATATTTTCATTTTCAGTTGGGGAAGGCGTATCGCTATTATGAGGAGCTTCGTGGGGAAAGGTTTGAGCTCCACGATTGTTACTTTATCTTAGAAGGCACTAGATATAACTATGCCATATATGATTAAGTGTATAAGTGCACATTTATTATCTATTGTATTTCATTTCCTTCAATGCAACGCTACGCGAGATGTATGCCTTTTACGATTCAATGAAATGATTCTATGAAATAAAAAATTATGAGAATCTAGTGCAAGGATCGTTACTTTATATAACTAATCAAACTAACGACTCTAAAAGAAATTAGTAATTTATAGCTAGGATCGTCATTTCATATGACTACATGTATGACGACCCTAAGTGTTACTTTTTACAGAGAGTTTTGGTTTTAGAGTCGTCTATGTATAAACAAAACAACAAAACGACTCTAAGTGACCTGGTTAAAAAGGGTCGTCAATGTTTAGCACACTACCCTAACGATTTTTCATAACCTGGAAAAGTTGTAGGTTTGAGTCGTTATTGGTAGTGTCAATATACTGACGACCTCAGAGAGTCGTTTGGGTATACACCCCTCGACTATGACGACCCTTTCTCTGAGTTGTTCCATAGTGTGGATGATTCAACCACTTGGAGCACCATTCAGACAATTTGAAGAGTATAAGAAGTTTACCTGATTGTTTTGGTCTTGGGGTTCCTCATTTTGAGTGTTGGTTCCTTCATCTTGAGCAGTGGGATCTTCATTCCAACCATTGTTCATGCCTTCCTCTATCAAGATCTCCTCATCAAACATCCAACCCATATCATTAGTTGAGACAATCTTACCATCAACACAATCATTATTGTTATTTGAAGCTTCACCAATCTCATTCCCTCCACTTGAATCACCCATTTGTAAAAACCCTAGGTTTTCCTCTCAAAACTTCTCCTCTTCTTCTCAACACATAAAACACATTTTCCATAATTTTTTTCCTAAAATCAGATTTTAATCTAAATACACTTACCACACTAATCAAACTAATTAATTCCTAATACTAATCATATAAAGGCAGTTTTGCCATTTAGAAAATATTTTTTAAGGGGTGACCCAAATTAGGATTGGGTGACCTTTTTTGTCCCGTAGTGCATGGCCCCCAATTGTAAATTATGGCCCCCAATTAAACTAGAAAAAAAAAGTATTCATGAATTTTAGTACCAACATATATGGTTCTGACAACCAGACTTTATGGTTCCATATTTTATATTCCAAAATTGTGGAAGTTTTGGTGCTCATCTAACTTTTTCCATTTTAATAGGGACAAGGATAAACTATATAAAGACAATTACAACACTCTCTAAGACATTTGATATCTTACTTCTGATATTATCTTTCATCAAACTTTGAGAAGAACATGAGAATGGCAGAAATAATAATCCTAATTTGGTACTTGATTTGGCAATATAAAAACACTGTGGGTATTGCACCAACTTAATTAAATTATAAGGAGTCAATTTTATCTTGAAGATATTGCAACATGTCAAGAAGGAGAATTTCTAACACCAACTCTCTGAGACTTTTATAATTCAAACGCTTCCCACCTCAAGAAAATGTGATGCCAACTATCATGTTTCGAAGGAAGTGATTAAATCATTGACAATATTCATTTCAGAAGTTAGAATACCCTTTAATCATCCCAAACCTTAAAAACAAATATTTTTTAGAATTAGCATTAATAATAACGTGAAACAAAAGTATATGGAAGATTAGTTCTACTTGTGGTCATGGTCAACCAATTACATAGTGATAAACTTCGCATATAATTATGGAACAAAAAGTACAACCCTCTATATTATGGGTACCGGAGATAGGATATACTTTCAAATTCAATTCCACGTCATGAAATTAGCGGGCCTTTAACTGGTCCAGAAAATTATGCTTAAGACCATTTTAGTACCAGACTAAGAAAACCAAAGAAAAGTCTTTACAAAACTCAATTTATTTTAAGTAATAAAAGCTAACCATCAAGCTTTTCAACCACTTTTTATGTCTCATTTGGATATTTGTAACGAACTAAGAAAAGTGCATGAGAAATTCCAGTTTTGATCCGAATAAACTCGTACCCAATTCAATAAAATAACATAAAATCTTGGATTCAAGGTTTAACCTTCCCAATCACAGTACGAAAAGTATTGGCTTCGTTTCTTTCCAGGATAACAATAGAAGAACACCTAATTTGGTAACAAAAACACATCGCCTAACATGCTCAAATGACAAAATTATTGGAAAGAAAAGTAATTCATTCACTCCTCTTTCCACCAATTTCGTCTGTCTTCTGGCTTAAATCTCCCTATGTATTTTGTTAAGTAACACATGGGCGCAGATCTTCTGTACCCAATTAGTGCCTGTCCCTCTGTCCCTGCCAATCAATTGATGCCATGTTTCACAACTTTTAACCACGTTTAATTTTCCGTCAACCACCAAAATTTCTCTCCGTGTAACTATAAATTCTTGGTAAATATTCTTTAATGGAAAACATGAAAATAATCCAAAGGAACTTAAAAAAAAAAATTGTTCATTCAATGATGATGGAAGAACTATCAGATCCCAAGCTTACACTTACCGATACGAAATCACCCACAAATCTTTAAGTTTACCTGTGAGTTTATCAACAACGATCGAGTTGATTTTGATGTTTGTTCATCCATGGATTGATTTTATTAAATTGAAGTCCATTTTGTTTATACAAATAATTCCTTCAATACGTAAGGTCTTATACAAATTCGGGGTTGTGGATAGGAAATGGGGTTTGCTCGTGTTTGTCTTATGAACAAGATCTGTGAAGTTAAATTCTAAATGGAACAAAAAGAGAAGACGAAGACATATCCTAATATTTTCCCATCTTAATTTCTTAATTTCTATAAACTTCATTAAAAGTATTGAATAAATAAGGAAAAGAAAAATTATACTGTAAACTCCATTACACAAAGTTCGTTTAAACCTGGAAACGCATCTTTGAATGTGGTTATCAGTGATGGTTGAAGAAATAATCAAATAAAACCCTCACTGTTTATACCAAAATCCAAGCTAAACACATGGAAGAATATTGATTCATCGACTGAGTCGATCTAAGAATCGTTTTTTTCAACAACAAAAAATCGATCCAATGAATCATAAGAACTGATGGGTTTTCCTTCTTCTTTTCAGACTCGTTTTTATGGTTTGGAAATAAATCATCTCTCGAATGATTTTACTAAATTTACATAAATTTCTAGTTGTTGATTTTGCTGTTATATTATCTGTGATGTAAAGGTCTTACTATAATCAAAGATCGCACGGAATTTGTGAATTAAATTACAACTCTAGATTTTTTGAGAACTTTCGAAAAGAAAAGAAAATACAAGTTAACTTAATTGAAATAAATCCGTTAACCATCAAGTACGTGGAGTCCCGTAATTGACAGGGACAGAGAGACAGGCGGTTAGCGGGTATAGAGGATCTGCGCCCGTAACACATAATTCAAAGAGGAATTTTCTATGAGGAATTTGCTATTTCATCCAGAATACCCGACTACGTTTAACCGGTAGTCCAGCGCCAAAAGGTAATTGATCGGAGGTCCAATAAGCTTTTGAATAGTCAAAATTACTTGTCTATCCTCACCACTCACATGTGTATGCATATCTCGTTCTTCTTCTTTACCTATCTACCCATAGACACGTTAAAAGTAATTTTCAGTTTCATTTTCGATTCTCTCTCTCTTGTTTCTTCAGTTACAGAACCGCTCCTTCAATTTCTTCTTTACCAATCGCTCTTATCTCTTCTTTCTTCTCAATCAAACTCATCTGAAAAACGATTTCGGAAATCATTAATTACAGAAAAATCATCAGTTCCTGACCTAATCAATTACATAAATCATCAGTTCCTAACCTAATTTTTATCATTCAATTGAAGAGAAAAAATGGTTAGAACTATCAAGCGGACAATTACAGAAGAAATTGTAGAAGAAACCCAGGTAAAAAAAAGAAGAAAAATTGTTGATGATTCACCAACACAATCCTCCCCTGCTGCTAAATCTCCAACAACAAGGAGTGTGAGTAAAGTTGGTACTCCTTCACGAACAAATGTTCCTCAGGTAGAAGGTAAGCAAAAATCAGAAGAAAGTAAAGACTAATTTTGTACTTCATATTGACATGCAATACTTAGAAAACTGTTGTTGAATTTCATATTGACATGCAAATACATATCAATATGTAGTGCTGATGAAAAACTGTTGATATGTAGTGATGTTCAACTAATATC